>NW_018230889.1:21510-79093 GCF_001263595.1 Phalaenopsis equestris | reverse complement strand
CAAACTTTGTTTCTTTTACAAGAAGTTGGCAAAAATGTTTAGTATTTTTTAAAAAATTTTTAATATATCGCCTGTAAAATCCAACATGTCCTAAAAAGCTCCTAACTCCTCTTACTGTAGGTGGTGGAGGTAGGTTTGATATAACCTGAATTTTTTTAGGATCTAGTTCCATGTCATTTTCTGAAATTTTATGACCAAGCAAAATTCCTCTTGCAACCATAAATTGACATTTCTTCTAGTTTAATATGAGATTAGTTTTTTTCACAACATTTCAGAACTTTCTCTAAATGATTTAGACATATTTCAAATGAAGTTCCAAACACAGAAAAATTGTCCATAAAGATCACCAAAAATTGACATCATACATCTTTAAAATATTGCAGGTGCATTACTTTATTTAAAGGGCATTCGCCAAAATGAAAAAGTTCCATAAGGACTAGTAAATGTTGTTTTATCTTGATCCTCTAAAGTAATAGGTATTTGATGATAACTGGTATATCGATCTCGAAAATAAAAATATTCATGCCTAGCCAGCCTATCCAAGCCAGCCTATCCAACATCTGGTCCAAAAAGGGTAAGGGAAAATGATCATTCCTGGTGGCAGAACTTAATTTTTTATAGTCTATGTAGATTCACCAACCAGTGACTTGTCTTGTTGATATTAATTCATTATGCTCATTTGTCACTACAGTCACACCTCCTTTCTTTGGAACATAGTGAATTGGATTTACCCAAACACTGTCTAAAATAAGATATATTATTCCAACATCTAACCATTTTAGAATTTCTTTCTTAACAACCTATTTCATTATAGGATTTAATCTCCTTTGAGGATCAACTCTTAGTATATGTTGATCATCCAATAAAATTTTATGCATACAAATTGAAGGACTAATTCGTTTAAAATCAGCAATGTCCATCCAAAGACTTTCTTATATCTTTTTAACATTTCCAATAACTATTGTTCTTGCTCATCAGTTAACTTTGAGGATACTATAACATGTAATGTAGATAAATCTCCTAAGAATGTATACTTTAAATGTGTAGGATGCATTTTTAGTTCTAGTTTAGGAGGTTTCTCAAAAGATGAAATCAAATTTTTGTTACTTTCTGCAGGATCTAATATTTTAATTTTTTTCTGAACATAATCCAAATCTTCTTTACTCACTTCCGTAATTTCATCTAGAATTTTATCCTCATTTTGATATTTCATATATTCTTTTTCAAATTCGCTTTCAAATGTCTTCTTGAAATATTCATGGCTTAAATGTTCATTAATATCCATTATGAAGCATTCAATCTCTTGCTCTTTTGCAGGGTATCTCATTGATTTTGTAATGTTAAATGTAACCTCTTGATCACTAACTCTCGTAATTAGTTCTCCTTTCTGCACATCTATCAAAGCTCTTCTAGGGCAAGGAATGGTCTTCCTAAAATAATAGGAATTTTCTTATTTTTATCCATATCTAATACAATAAAGTCCACAGGAAATATAAATTTATCAACTTTTACCAAAACATCTTCTATAACTCATATCTTCTATAACTCTCTATAACTCATTTAGGATAGGTAATCGAACAATCAGCTAACTGAAGAGTTGCAGTAGTAGGTGAAATATCTCCCAAACCCAACCTTCTGAAAATCGACAACTGCATAAGATTAATACTGACTCCTGAATCACATAAAGTTTTTCCATAAAATCATTTGCCAATAGCACAAAAAATTATAAAACTTCCAGGATCCTTAAGTTTTTCAGGAAGTTTTTTCTGAATTATTGCGTTACACTCTTCACTGAGTGCAACAGTCTCATTATCTACAAACTTCCTCTTCTTATTAAGTATATCCTTCATGAACTTCACATAGCTTGACATTTATTCCAAAACTTCAACAAATGGAATGTTTATCGTTAGTTTCCTTAATATTTCTAAAATTTTTGAAAATTGATTGTCTCTATTTTTCTGCTTCAATCTTTGAGGAAATGGAGGCAGTGGTCTTTCTATGGTGATTTTCATTGATTTAATGGGACATTCTGACTCAAAATGAAAATCTTCTCCCAATTTTTCATTTTCCACCTCAGTTTTTTCAACTTCAACTTCTTTTAAGATTTACTTAAATAAGTTCCTGAAGGTTTATTGCTAAGTGCGGTAGCAATACATTCCAATTGATTTTCCATGTTTCTAATTGCAGCTCGACTTTATAATTGACTTCTCATTTGCAATATCAATTATTTCATTGGTAACTTTTTCTCCTTCCTCTGCAAATTATTAAATCTTGGGGGGTAATAAGGTTTATAAGCTTGATTCACTTGATTGTTAGATTTTCTCAATGGGTTCACAATGTTGTTTCCCCATTACAGATTTATAGTATTAGAATTATTGTTACTCCAACTAAAATTTGGATGATTCTTCCAATGAGAATTATAGCAATTAGTATAAGGATTATTAGAACAATTATTTATTGCATTTAAGGTTTCATAAGAAGATTGAGATTCTACCATTTATCCTAATGAGTTCTCATCAAGCATAGGTGATGTTTGAGAATTATTCATTTCATATTGATTTATCTTCTTTGATATAGCAGCTATTTGTGTAGCTAACATAGATATTGCATCAGAATCATGAATACTAGCTACTCTTTTTGGATTTACCCTTTTAGAATGCCATTGAAAATTATTAGTTGTCATTTCTTCAATTAATGAATATGTTTCATCGAATAGTTTTAACATTAATGATCCACCAATAGTAGCGTCAATTATAGATCTAAGAGATCCAACCAACCCATTATGAAAAGTTTTAATAATTAACCAATCTGGCAACGCATGGTGTGGACACTTTCTACGGAGATCTTTGAATCTTTCTCAGCATTTATAAATTGATTCCCCTTCAAACTGGCAAAAAGATGTAATATCATTTCTAAGCTTAGCAATTTTTTAAGGTGGGAAATATTTAGATAAAAATTTTTGTGATAAATCTCCCCATGTTCAGATGCAAGTGCTAATAATTTTAACTACATCTTAGCTTTATCCCTTTGTGAAAAAGAAAAAAGTCTAAGTCTAACAACATCACTCGACACTCCAACATATTTAAATATAACACATAATTCTAGAAAACTAGCAAGGTGTAAATTAGAATCTTCAATTGGTGTTCCTCCAAACTGATTATTTTGAACCATTTGGATAATAGCAGGTTTAAACACAAATGAATTGACAGCTATAACAGAGTTTTGTATAATCAAAGAATTTCATCTACTATAAGATTATCATAATCTCTTAAAGGTATCTGAAGATGTTCATTTTCATTTCCAGCATTATTCAAATTGCAAGCCATTTTGCTAAAATGATCTATCCATTTTGCTAAAATGATCTATCTCTTTTTGTTGATCTATCTCTTTTTGTTGTTTATCTATCTCTTTTTGTTGTTTTCAAATTTTTTAAATAGTTCTTTCTAACTCAGAATCGTAAGGTACTGAATTTTCAGATCTTAAACTACACATGAACAAACAAAATAGGTAATTTAAAATAAGCAAACACACTTAAATAATAAAATGTTCAATATAAACTACAAACACTCTTTTTTTTTAGTTTTTAAAATAAAAATTAAATAACTTACTATTTTCTGTTACTTCCCGACAATGGTGCCAAAAACTTGATGCGAGTAGATTTAGTGTGTTAATTTTGCAATTATTTTTCAATATTATAAAATACACATGTCAGATATAATAATAAATATACATTGTAATCCCAACAAAAATAACTTTTATAAAAATGGTTTATCTTTAAAACTCTTTTAAACTGTCAAATCCCTTTAAAAATAACGCAAGTATATGTATCTCTCAAGTAATAATAGTCTCTAATGGAGTCCTAGATATCGATCCCACAGGGAAGTTGGAAATGCTTGGAAATATTTCTTAAGATTATAATTATAATTTAGACTACAAAAAAAGTAAAGTGAGATGTTTGAATATTAAATATAGTGAATGTTATTTAAAATGTAGTTTAAAGACAAATTTAACTAAACCAGAAACTAAGCTTTTAAAAGTAAAATTATGAAAACTAAACAAAATTTTTGTTCAAGGAAAGCTCAAATTTAAGAAAGCATCCTTCCCTTACAATGAGCATTTGGATTGTGAACAAAGTAAAATTATTTGAAAATATATATATAAATTGTTTTGTGTAAAATAAGAGCAATCTTATTCTTTACTCTCTTTTGAGTGTTAAAAAGAACATTAACTAATCCAGGATTTGGTCTCTAATTCTATAGTTAGGCTAGGAGGATATCGACAACCACTCTGGAGCTCCCACCACTCCCTCTTCTAAGAACTAACAATCTTGCATTAGATTCTAATCAACTGGACCAACTTAAGAATTTTAATCTGTCACCTTAAAATCTCCAATTATGCATCCAACAAAGTATATTTCCCTATTTATTTTCACTTAATTCCATGGATGGCATGCTCTCCAATGAAATTAAATGTGTTTTTCCCCATGTTGTAGAAATCATAGCCCTTTCAGAACATATGTTTCTCAACGCATTTTGACATTTCAATTGGCCAGATCGAAAAGTAAATAAAGATCGGAGTTCAAATCATCACAAATTATTAACATTTAAAACCGTAGAAAACAAATTTACTTCATCACAAAACCATATTTCAAAGTAGAGAAAAGGATAAAGAAGACTGCTCAAAATTCATGAGAAGGATATAACAAAACACATATTTCATATATAAAAACAAGTTTATAAAATAAAAGAAATAAAAGACGCAACTTATTTTGCAATCCTTCCCAAGAAAATCCCTAGAAGTTCTCTTCAATCCTTTCTCTTTTTACAAGCACTTTCAATTCTCTCTTAGAATTGTAATGAAGAAGAAATATCTCACCTTCCCTCTCCTCGTACAACCCTAGAAGAAAATCTCCAAGCCCTTGACTTTCTCTCCCTATCTCTTCCTCTTGCCTTTCACGCCACCACCCTTTCACGTCACACACAAACTCCTTGAAGTATTCTTCTTTTATTTTAGGCTGCCTCCTTTCAAAAAGAATTCAAATTTCCCTAAAAAATTCCCTTCAAAAGTCAACTCTTTTGAATTCAAAAGATGTGTCATTTGATCTAAGAGACATATCCCTTCATAAAAGAGCCTTCCAAAGTGTTAGATGCAATAAATTAATCCAAATGGTATTTTAAACAAGTGTCCCTTTGAAAATTTTCCCAAAATTTGCCTCAAACAACCTTAATTTGCAAAAAGTCATCTCTGGCGCCAAGACTCTGTCAAACAATGCATCATGTGCTAATCTGGCGCATCATGCGCCAGATTCCCAAAATTTGTTGTTTTAGCTCCAAATTTTGTCTTTTTTGCTACGTTTGCTCCAAATGTCTAAAAATGTTATACCTGCAACAAAAACACAAAAAATATCATTCTTTAAAGTGCAATATCACCAAAAAATAGGCATAAAATACATACTTAAAATAACATATTATTTTGGTGTATCACCAAGCTTAAGTTAGGTAAAGCTTAAACTAGGTCTAGTTTCAAATTAGACTAACCTATATTATTAATGGTAATCTAATTGTCAGGAAGGGTTGCTATACTTTTAATTCCCTAAAACTAGGGCTTAATATCTTAAACCAAATTTTGGGAACAATTTGGACTAAAGTGTAAATTTTTAATTTTAAAATTTTGCCCCTAGGTTCCTAACTTTTTATTTTATATATTTTAAAGTGTGGAAGTTGTTATTTTAGGGTTTAATTTTTTATACCCTAAATTTCTTAGCCAATTCTCATTTTAATTTCCAATTTTTTTATATCTTATAACTATATTTCAAAATAATTACAAAGTTGGTAGAAAGTTGGTCATTTTCATTTTAGAGAAAGCCCCTGCCCTTGGAAAAACAAGGAAATGTTCACAAGGGCGAGGGGAATAATCCCTGAAATTTTCATATTTTTTGGGATTATATTTATTTTTTAATAACTAATGTACTCTAGAGTATTTAATTATTTAAAAATTAAATATAATTCAATTGCTCTTAACTTTATTTTTATTATTTTCTCCTTTGTTCACTAAGTTCATCGGTATTTATAATTTCTTTTTATGATTTTTCTAGACAATGTTATGTAATTTTAAAGTTGCATTAAATTATTAGGATTTAGTTAAGTAGGAAAAGGAGGATATTATAACTTATCCACGCGACATCCCAGTCATGATCGACAATGTCAAAAATCAATGTGGCGCTATGTGATTTGCAGTGCTTTCCATGTTGCAGTCCACTCCTTTGCTCCACACAGTTCAATGGTCTGATCTAATCTATGTCGTTCATTTCTAATACACGGAAATGGATGACATCAGTTCATCATCCACATAGAACAATGAAACGAAGATCGTTGATGATAAAATGCTAATTTTTCCCTCAATTTTTCATGAATCCTCATAGGGTTTGTTCCTAAAGTTTCATCTAACCTAAATAAACATATATATAAGGTTGATCAAGCATGGTGCATTTATTTCTTTCATAAAAGACCAAAATCAAAGTAAACTTTAGGGTTTTTGATCCATGCCTTATCCCAAGAGGTGTAGCCTTGATGTGACTTGATATAAATGATCGCTTTGACCCTATAAAGCTTCTCCTTAACTCAATTTGGATTGAAATTAGATCTAGCTATGAGCTAGGCTAAATGGTGGCTCAGTTTATCTTGGGATTGGTTTGAGTGCACAAGAAGGCTTGATTTTGATTGGGATTGTGTTCGTGCAACTTGGGGAAGCTTTTAGGATGTTTGGATTTGAATTTTGACAAGGTTCAATCAAGTCAAAATTTTGTCTGGGCTTAAGGTTAGAAAAATAATCCAAGTGGGGTTAAGGGCTTGGAGAGATGGGGGATCGAATTCCTTTGTCTAGGAGAAAATTTTCTCTGTTGAAGGCTAAGGTTAAAGAGTCTAAATAGAGAGCATGGTCATCTATGGAGATCTCAAGTTCCTCTTTTCAATGGCCATGGGAAGCTTGACATGAACTGAGATAGGCGTGGGTAGCTCCTTTATGAGTTTACAGAAGCATGCAATGCTTTCTTGGATGAATTAGGGGTGTCATTTGCCAATTTTTGAAGGCTTGACCATGTGGGCTCCAGTGGGGAAGAGAGTTGGAGGTGTGGTTGTTGAGCTCAACCAGGGTCTGGCTTGACCCGAACATGAGAGGATTTGAGTATGGGAAACTTAGTTGCCAAGTGTAGAAGAAAGGGGTGGGTGTGATCTCCTTTATATCATCTCCATTATTTTATTTTTTTTTTAATTTTGGTTTTTTGTAAAATAGTTTAGGGTATAAGTCATCATATATCCTGATGAGTTAAGCTTGGGTTATGGACGACTCATTTAGAAATGGGCCATGGGCTTGGACCATGGACTTGGATCGTGGGTTAAGGCTTTAAGGTTTAAACCTATGTTAAAGCCTAACAATCCTTACAACAATCCTTTTAATTAATTAATTAATTAAAAAAATGATAAAGTTGATGATATGATCATGGGTTAACCATATGGTCCAATGTTGACCATATGGTCCAAGGTTGACCATATGGTCCATGGGTTGACCGCATGGTCATGGATTAGATGGAGGAGGTGAAAAGGTCAATTTGGTCAAATTTTGGCTAAATTAGGGTTAAGCCTAATTGGTGTTGACCATGTCTAAGTACCATCAAAGTTTGTATTCAAAAGGTCACATTAGGATTTTAGTCTGATTTTTATGATTTGTTAGAGTTAATGAAGTCCTTGGTAAGGTTAAGGATCAATTTGTATAGATCCTTCTCCCATGATAGATTTGGTAGTTAAAGTGGTTCATAGGGTGTAAAAACAAGTTCCTAAGGTTTCAGATTGATTTGGGGGATCTAGGGAAAATAAACAACTCTCTAGGGTTTCAGGTTCTGGAGGTTCTGGGGTATGTCTAACTCCTGGTAGTCAATTTAGGTTCACCTAGGCATGTCTACCCCCTGGTGATTTATTTAGCTTCTCACCAGGTCAAAAACCTAAACCCACTCAACTAATGGTTGGGGCTTGAGCTTGAAATGGTGAGGTCCAGGAATGCACAACCTTAGTTTAAGGTCATGTATAAGTGGGTAGGATGAGTTCTCACAAAAGTGAGGTTAATAAGGCCTCATTAAATCTATTAAAATACTAACTTTAAATTTTACAATTTACTAGGTCCCAGGCCCCAGATATGAAAAGTGGAGGGATGTAATAGGTAGTTGAAAACAAACATATTTTTTGTCGAATGATCATGATATCAAATTTTTTAATCATTGTGTAAATGATAGGGCGACTCTTCAAAGTAACACACTGTATGACCTGAATAACGTGAAAGTGTACAAGGGCTGCTGCACTAGCGCCCCGACAGATGAGGTAAATAAGTTATTCCATGAAACTAATATAATGGTAGGATATTGGTATATAGGTACTCTCTCAAGTAGATTAATGAAAATTTTTGGTATCACGATTAATAGAAAGATAAATATCTTATGTATTTAAGAAACTATATGGGTTGGAGAAAAGGCTAAGGAGATTGATAGCTAAGTTATTAAATTGTTACTCAGGTAAAAGTTGCACTAGAAATGGTGTAGGTGTAATTATAGATAAGAGTTTTAAAGATAATATTGTAAAATTAATAGAATTGGAGATAAAATTATAGCCTAGATTGTTGTTGATACTAAGATTTTTAATATTATAAGTGCTTATGCTCCTAAAATGGGTTTAGATTAAGGATCCAAAGAATAATTCTGGAATGGTCTAGAAGAATTAATAGAAATGATACCTCTTAAAGAAAGAATTTTTTATTGGAGGAGATTTAAATGGACATGTCGGTAGAGCATTACAAGATTATAGAAATATTCATGGTGACTAAGGTTTTGGAGCGATTAAATAAGAAGGTAGAGTCATATTAGATTTTGCTTTAATGTATGCTTTTGTTACTACTAATACTTTATTTAAAAAAAGAGATAAACATATTATTACTTATAAAAATGGATCTAATAAAACACATATTGATTATTTTCTTATGATAAGAAAAGGTCATCAAGAATGAAAATATTGTAAGGTCATTCTAAGTGGGAATCATAGTCATAAAATTAGATTAGGGTGCCTAAGAGACACAAATAAAATTATTTTTATTAGTAAAATTCAAGATTTTGAGATGTGGCATGTTCGTGAAGAAGAAAATTCTATTTAGGATAAAATAACAAACACTAGCAAACATGTGGCGAAAGATGTACTTCGAGAATTAAAAGAAAAAAATTTTATAAATAAAAATAGATGGTGGTGGAATAACAATGTTCAAAAAAAGATAAAATATACAAAGTTATCTTATAAAAATTGGTTTAAATGTAAGATATTAGAAAACTGGGAAAAGTATAAAATGGCTTGTAGGGTGTTTAAGCGAATAATATATGATGTAAAAAATCATGCTTTTAGTGATCTTTATAATAGATTGGATACTAAGAAGGGAGAACAAATTAGATAGTAAGGATATATATACATATATATATAAACTAGTCAAACAATGAGAAAAGAAAAGTAAACTCAAGTAAAGTGTATTAAAGATGAAAATCAAAAGGTGCTTTTTTTAAAAAAAAGATATTCAACATAGGTGGGTGAGCAATTTTGATAAACTTTTCAATGAAGTTTTTGAAGATACAATCAACTTTAGTAATCTTAATATTGTTAATAGTAATAAAATATTTCATTTTTACCATCGCAATAGTAAAAAAGAAGCTGAGGAAGCTATAAAAAAAATCTAAGGGTGAAGACTCTTTTGGACCCGATGATATCCCAATTGAAGTGTGGAAATATTTAGGAGATTTTTTAGTTTCTTGGCTTACTAAACTCTTTAATGGTATTATAAAAATTTTTAAGAAAATTTCTGAGGAATGGAGGAATAGTATTTTGGTCCTCATTTTTAAAAATAAAGGGGATGCATAAGAGTGTGCAAAATATAGAGAAATTAAGTTGATCTGTCATACTTAAAATTATGGGAGAAAGTACTTGTACATAGGTTAAGTCATATTACAAAAATTTCTCATAATTAGTTTGGATTTATCTTGGGTAGGTTTACTATGGAAGATATCATTTATTCAGAGGTTTGATGGAGAAGTACAGAGAAAATAAGGAGGATATACATATGACTTTTATTGATTTAGAAAAAGCTTATGATAAGGTTTCAAGGGACATCCTTTGGAGAGTATTAGAGAAGAAAGGTGTTTCTATGACTTATAATCAAGTCATTAAAGATATGTATACTAAATTTGTTACTTGTGTCTGAACATTAAGAAGATTGACCAAATATTTTCTTATTTCAATTGGATTACATCAGGGATCTACTTTAAGCCCGTATCCTTTTGCTTTAGTTATGGATGCTCTTACTAGACATTTACAAGAGGATGTACCTTAGTGTATGCTTTTCGTTGATGATATAAATTTTGTGGATAAGACTAAAGAACGTGATCAAGAAAAAAATTAATTATGGAGGTCTACAATGGAGTCTAAAAGCCATTGTTTCAGTAGAACTAAAATTGAATACATGTAGTGTAATTTTAGTAGTAGTAGCTCCAGTGACATATTTGTAACATGGGTGAACAAATTATTAAAAGGGGTGAATGCTTTAGATATCTTGTGTCTATTGTTCAAAGTGATGGTGATATAGATGGGGATGTTATAAGAAGAAATCAAGCTACTTGGTTGAAGTTGAGGAACACTTCAATTATATTATGTGATATAAAAGTTCTGCTTGGGGAGAAAGGAAAATTTTATAAGATGGTGGTGAGACCTGCAATGCTCTACGACACATAATGTTGGTATTTAAAAGAGAAGCATAAAATTAAGTTAAGTGTTGTCGAGATGTGAATGCTTACGTGGACGAGTGGCTTTACACTTAAAGAAAAAATGCGAAATGAATTTATCCATAATAGGTTCGTGTAATTCCTGTGGCGGATTAAATTAGTGAGAGTCATCTTAGATGGTTTAGTCATATTAAATGTAACCATCTAATAATCCGATTAGGAGAGTACATATTTTAAATTCAACTTATGTTCAGAAAGGCAGAGGTAGATGTAGAAAGACTTAGGCATATTGTATAAAAAATGATCTTAATATATTAAACTTACATGAAAATATGACATTCAATATAACTCAATGGAGAAAAAAGATTCATGTAGCTGACCCCACCCAACTTAGTGGGATAAAAGGCTCTTTTTTGTTGTTGTTGTTGTTGTTGTTGTTGTTGCTGCTATTGTTATTGTTGTAAATTAACCTAGAAGATTAGCAGCTATTTGGTTCATTGAAAATAAAAAATCAAGAGTAAAAGGAATAAAATTTATATCAGCAAAGTTTTTTTTCCGACGTGTAGTTGGACGTTTCTCCTTTCATTTCTTTGATCATCATGGCTGCCACAATATCGGTAAAAAACAGAGAACAAAATCAGGACATAAGAAGTATCTTTTGATAGTATATTCCAAGAAAAAAGAAGTATATATCCGCCCCCAGTAAGCACTTAAAACCAGAAAACTTCTTGACTAAACCTCCTCGGTAGGTAACAAGATGGAGATCGTGTATTGGCTGGCGTTCGCAGCCACAGCGGTGATAGCCGCGGCGGCGAGTTGGGTCGGATGGTCGTTAGCATGGTTATGTTTCCAGCCGCGGCGTTTGGAACGCAAGCTGAGGGCGCAGGGGCTTCGGGGAAGCAGGTATCGTTTACCCTTCGGTGATATCAAGGATATTGGGAATCTCGTCGGAGAGGCTCGCCGGAAACCTCAGCCGCTTTCTCACCGGATAGTTGATCGAGTCGATCCCCATTTAGCTCGCTTTGTGGATATTTATGGAGGTAAATCTGTTTATTTTATTTTATTTTAAGCTGTTTGTTTGGGTGAATCTATTCTGCTGTTCTGCTTTTAAATTTTTGCTTTTGCTGCTTAGAGGTTTTTAGGGTTTCGTTGGCCTTCGGTTTGGGGAAGGAGGTATGATTTGCGGGGTTTTGGAGTAATTGTAGACTTAAAGTAGTCTTGTTATTTACACATGGCAAGCTTAATCCTGACAAAAGCGCAGCGGTAGTTTACTGTTTGCTGCATTTTTGGATTTATTGAAAGCAGGGGTGCAAACATTAGCGCAGACTTAGCTCTTGTTCTGCTCGTTTATATTTCGAGCTCAAAAAGTGTGTTCGTGTTCGACTCGTTTGCTTAGCGAGCCGAACACGAGCCGCTCACGAGCAAATAGTAGTTTTGACAACCCTAATTACGTAGCCAGACATAGCCAGAAGATGTTAAGGATTGAGACAAGATTTAAAAAATCATTTGAATCTAATTTAATAATTTTTATTTTATTTTCATAATTAATACTTTTAATTAATTATAAATCTTTGCTGCCTATTTTTAAATACTACTCATCAAATATATATATATATATAATTGATTAGTAGTATTTCGAACTAAAACGATCCGAACATGAACGAACAAACATTCTCTTAAAACTTCTATGTACATAAAATACTTAATCAAAACAACATTCGTAATACACAGTGGCAACAGTAGTGTTAATTTTGATTAAATTTTTTATTAACATAAACCGAAAGAATATTTTCAAAATGATAATATTTACAAAGCAATAGTGGCAAAATTTTACATTAAAAAGCACAACATAATTATAATCGATGATCAGAAAAAATATAATTTAACTTTTAGTGGAAAATCATAAGTTCAAGTCGTGGGTCTTAGAATTTTAGCACATTCATAAAATCTTTTTTCATAAATTTATGCAAATCATTGTTTGAGAATTTCTGGCTAAACTATGTTCTGAAGTCAAGTTTTACCCGGGCTTAATTTAACTCACATTTCAATAGGCTTAGAGCAAAATCAAGCCATACTTGGAGAAAATTATTTTTATTAAGAAATGTTGAGCAATAAATCATAAATTATGTGGTTCATTTTCGAGACTTGAGTAATGAGAACAACTAGGCCACAAAGACTTCCCAGGACATACAAGTTGGCTAATTGACGCTTAAGCAGACTTAAACTAAATGATTATGTTCTGCTAATTCCGGTGGATTTCTTTCTATCATTCCTCGCATTAGTAGTGCTTTATTGGTTACCAATATTAATCAGAAGTATTGATGTTCAAAGGGATAGTGCAATTATAATTTTAAGCAAATTTTGTTGTGAAGCGATTAAGTACATGCCACACAATTCTTATATATTTACATACCTAACACCTAAACTCTACTTTTTACCTTAATAACACCCAAATCTTTCATATCTCTATTTTAAGTAATGTTGTATATATAAAGATTAAAGTTTAGATGTTAGATATGTACATGTATAAGAATTAAATGGTATGTATGTGTGTATGTATGTAAATCTTTTTTTATTTATGTTGCGTTTTCATCGCGGTATAGTAATAATTTGGCATCTTAGTTTGGACGAAGCTATAACACAAATAAAATATCAAGCAGGAGGACACCCCTCAATTTTTACGTGGAATACTCTATGAATGAAAAAAATCACGTGATTCGGCTCTACTGAAATAATTCATTTTGTAATTATGACTACAGAGACCTAGTCTCCTCTTGAATTAGATAAGATGAAATTACAATCTAGATGTACAATAATAGTTCAATAGTAATATTTGTAATGGCCACAAAAGCCATAGTCGATTACTATGAAGGCATTAGTTTGTCATAGATGTTGTAGACGGTGATTGTAGCGTCATCTAGTCTTTAGATTTCATAGTTGAAAATAACGGTAGTATTGGTTAGGTAGGCTGTAGATGGTTGCTTTAAGAGCATCGGTAGACCACATAAATCATATGTCATATTTGGTCACATAGGATGTAGTGGTGAGCTGTGATAATGTTCATAGGCCACAAAGGCTAGAGTTGAGAGCTGCATGAATTGTGGACCACGTATGATGTAGTTAGTCATGTAAGTCACAGTGGTGAGTTGCAATGATGTCTAAGCCACATAGGTTGAATTTAGGATCTGCATGAGTTATGAACCACATAGGTTGTAGTTAGTCACATAGGTCATAGTGTTGAGTTGTGATAACGTTTGTAGGCCATAAAAGCTAAAGTTAAAAGCTGTATGAGCAGTGAAACACACAAATCGTAGTTGCTTATGTAGGTCGTAGTGTTGAGATGTGATAACATTCGTCGGTCACATGGGTTGGAGTTGGGAGCAACATGAGCTGTGGACAGTGTAGGCCATAGACGTGTAGGTTGTAGTGGTAAGCTATGATAATATTTGTAGGTCATACATGTTAAAGTTGGCAGTTGCAAGAGTTGTGGACTATGTAGGTCATAGCTGGTCATATAGGCTATAGTGCTGAGTTATGATGTCTGAAGGTCATAAAACCTATAGTTAGGAGCTCTATCTGCTGTGAACCATGTAGGTTGTAGTTGGTCTCGTAAGTTGTAATGGTGAGCTACGATAATGTCTGTAGGTCATAGAGGCCAGAGTTGGGAGCTGCATGCGTTGTGGACTATATAAACCATAATTGGCCACATAGGTCATTAAATTGAGCTGCGATAATATTCATAGGCCATATAAGTCGGAGTCAGGAGCTGCATGAGCTATGGACTTTGTAGGTCAGATGTTGTCATATAGGTCATTATGGTGAGCAACAGTAATGTCTATAGGTCACATAAATTGGAGTTAGAATTAGCCTGGGATGTGAACCACGTAGTCTATAGTTGGTCATGTAGGTCATAATGTTGAGCTGCAATACCACACCAGAGGCTAGAGTTGGGAGTTGCATGATCTATAGACTATGTAGGCCATAATTGGTTGGGTCGGTCATAGTAATAAAATACGATAATGTTCACAATCAATAGGGGTTGATATTGGGAGTTACACGAGTTGTGCTCTACGTAGACCGTAGTGGTGAACTGCAATAATGCCCTTAAGCCACAATGACCAGAGTTGTGAGTTGCATGAGCTGTGGACCACATAGGCTATATTTGATAATGTAAGCCATATTGGTGAGTTGTAGTAGAATTATTAGGCCACAAAGAACGTAGTTGGGAACTGCATAATATGTTGATCATGTTGGTCATAGTTGGCCATTTAAACCATAATAGTGAGTTGTAATAATGCTTGTAGAGCTCATATGCCAAAGTTGAGAACTGCATGAGCTGTGCACCACATAAGCCGTAGTTGGTGATGTAGGCCATGGTGAAAAAATGCGATGAGAGAAATTCATGAGTTTAGAGAAAATCATCATTTGAGAGGTGCATTGTTACACCATATTTGGGGGATGCCATTGTACCATATTTTGTGTGCATTATTATATTGTATGTGGGGTGCATTGTCACACTATGTTCGGAAGGCATTCTTACATCGTCTTCAGGGAGCATAGTTAGATTGTATTCAATGCTCGTTGCAGCACCATATTTAAGGTGTATCTTTACATCATTTTTAAAATGATGCATTGCTCCATATGATACTTCATTACTCCATGACAGTGGTCATTACTTTGCACGGTTCATCATTACTCTGCATCGTACGTCGAGACATTGTAAGGGGGTTCATTTAAATGAGCAGGGAGTGGCTAATGGTGGTCGACGATGACTGGTGTGTGGTTTTCTGGGGTGTTCGGCAGGAGTGAGAAGCATTTTTTGGGACTTCAATTCAAAACCGTACTAGAATTCATCTCTTTCTTGAGGATTGGCTTTAGCTCTAGTCGTTGGTCCTCTAGTTCAAGGTCTGGGTTTGATTTCATAAAGGAGGCAAGACTCTATTTATAGAGTCTAGGAGTGTCTTCTCTATAAATTAGGAAGGAATCCAGACCACTCCATCAGACGACTAGGAGATTCTCACAATCAAATAATATTTTTTTGAACATTTAAGTGCCTTCATGATGTTGAAACTAAGTGATATTGGGCTACTTAGATTCATCTCACGAAGATGCTCAATTTAACTGTAAGATTATTAAATTTGGAATATATTCGATCTTTTAACTCCCTAAAGCTTCCATGATTTAAGCTTGATTTGACTCAGATTAGGGCAATTTTGGTGTCATTAGTTCCATCTAGTTGAGCTAGTCAGTTCAACTACAAATTTGCTAAAATTGGGGTTATGTATGTCATTTGATTTGAGTTTAAATTTTTCTTGCTAAAAATACATTGAGATTCATGTTAATCGCCTTGACTTTTATGGCTAACAATAAAATTTGTCGATGATGTATTAGTTGCCCCTGAATTTTTTAGCGATGTCGTTTGCTTGTCCAAAAATTATCAAAATAATAAAATTTTTAAAAACATATGAAAATTTGAAATATTCTAATGGCGGTGGCTAGCAGCGGCTTGTGGGGGCAGGCAATGGTGTTAAACAAGGATTGATGGCGACAATTGATGATCAACAGTGACGATTGGTCAAAAATGACTAGTGGTTGATTGAGACTAGTGGTCCTTGGTATATGACAATGGGTGACATCCAATGACAGTTGGCATGGGTGACGGGTGAAAAGCGTCTTGTGGCAATGGGTGGTGACTTGTCGCGGTGGAGGAACTAGTCGACAGTTGAACTAGTGCATTAGGTCGATGGGCTAGAGTAGGTTAGTAGGTGTAGCTGGAATGGGTTTGCTGGTTCCATGGACCCACTGGGTGGAATGGCTAGCAGAGTACCACAACAACTGGCCGAAGATTCACGTGATGCGGATTAAATAACAGCCTCATGCCATCTTGCCACACTAATCAGATCCTACAGTGTGATCCATTGCTCAAGCAACTCCTAATTCTGGCCTCTATGAGCTATGTCTTTATGGCAGCTCACCACTATAGTCTGCATAGCCTGTATGAACAACTACGCTCTACGTAATCCACAGCTCATGCTGGTCCCAACTTCGTCCTCCAAAGTCTATGGATGTTACCATAGCTCACCATTACCGTCTGTAATGAAATATGATATACATGTTTCATAACTCATGCAGTTGATAATTCCGATATCTACAATAAACGAGTATTATTGCAGCTCACCATTACGACCTATGTAATCAATGACTTATGTTGCTCATAGCTCATGCAACTCTCTATTACAATTTTTATGGTCAACCGATGCTTCTGAAGCAACTATCTTTGGTCTGCATGGCCTGCATGAGCAACTGCTACCATAGATTTTAACTATAGGCTCTACAACTAGCTAACATTAGAACTACCATCTACAACATTCTTGGGGGGCTATTGCCTTCATAGTATTGTACTCGACCTTTGCAGTCCTTTACAACCATTATTACTAAACTAGCATTATATATCAATTTTGCAATTTTATCTTCCCTAATTTAAGAGAAGAGTGAGCATATGTACTTTTAATTACATAGTGAATTACTTCAACTGAGCCAGACCACATGATTTTTTCCTTTCACTATGTATTACATGTAAAATAAGCTGGCCGAAGATTCGCGTGATGCGGATCAAATAATAGCCTCATGCCATCTTGCCACACTAATCAGATTCTACAGTGTGATCCATTGCTCAAGCAACTCCTAATTCTGGCCTCTATGAGCTATGGTCTTTATGGCAGCTCACCACTATAGTCTGCATGAACAACTACGCTCTACGTAATCCACAGCTCATGTTGGTCCCAACTTATTCCTCCAAAGCCTATGGATGTTACCACAACTCACCATTACCGTTTGTAATGAAATATGACATACATGTTTCATAACTCATGCAGTTCCTAATTTCGACATCTACAATAAACGAGTATTATTGCAGCTCACCATTACGACCTATGTAATCAATGACTTATGTGGTTCATAGCTCATGCAACTCTCTATTACAACATTTATGGTCAACCAATGCTTTTGAAGCAACCATCTTTGGTCTGCATGGCCTGCATGAGCAACTCCTACCATAGATTTTAACTATAGCCTCTACAACCAGCTAACATTACAACTACCATCTACAACATTCTTATCGAGCTATTGCCTTCATAGTGTTGTACTCGACCTTTGCAGTTCTTCACAACTATTATTACTAAACTAACATTATATATCAATTTTGTAATTTTATCTTCCCTAATTTAAGAGAAGAGTGAACATATGTACTTTTAATTATATAGTGAATTACTTCAACGGAGCCAGACCTCATGATTTTTTCCTTTCCCTGTGTATTACATGTAAAAATCATGGTGTCTCTTCCCGCTACTTTTCTTTTATCTATTTGTATGTGGGATCTTCGTGCAATATTAAGACGTTAATTTGTTACTATATAGTCACGGATCTTCTGACACACTTTAGTTTAGCATTATCTTTGGGAAGTAAAGTCCTGTCTGACACAACCTTGAAGTCTGAGACCCAAAGGCTTCGCTTCTTTGAATTGTTTGATGTGAGGGGAAACCTTTACTACAATGTTGAAAGTTTTTTTCATTTAACATTCCATAATTGTCCACCAATATAGACATACAAGCACTAATCCACTACAACACCTCCTCAGTATTAGGAGTACGTTCCTACAAGTCACTTTCAATTAGACCCACATTATGAGCCCAAAGAAGAGAGCTTTAGTGCCTAGAATAAAGACTTGCCCTTTGGATCAATTGCGGTCTAACTACACGATCAGTTAAACCTTTACTTGAAGCATCAACAAAATTCTCCTCCTGTGCACCAACATCAAAACTTTATATTCTCCCTTTGAAGAAATAATATCATCAATTGAAAAACCTACAAAGTATCCACACTTTTATTTAGGCTAGCCCCGTATCACCCTTAGTTAATCTTAAGTATCCATGAGTTTTTGGTATTGCTGAGAGAAGAAAACAACCATAGAAGATAATTCATCTTTGCACTTTGCTAACTGACTTACCAATAATAATATGTGTACTACATATGAGTTATTCACCTTCTTGTGCTTGTCAAGGATGTGGTAAATCCTTGCAAGATCAGTCTTCCATGACCTTGAAGAAAAGGCCAGTTCATCTTTCAAGGGTGTCAGCATCGCCTCCTCAAAATTTTGCTACTTCTACTATTTTTTTGGGGGAAAAGATTCCCTTGAATTTGGCATCTCAAAGCACAAAAAATCTCATATGGAAGTATAACAAAGGCATAGAAAATTTTCTCCATAAAATGCACTGGCAGCTCAAAAAATCTCCTTCAATGGTGAATGATAGCAACACAAAAGGGAACTCCGTTTATGGTTCAATAGTAGGTTGAGAGACTCAGTTAGTAGGCTAATGGAGCTCTGTTGATCGCATATAAAATAGATTGGAAGATTCTGAGGCAGAAAACATCAACACAAAAGGGAGCTTCATTGATCGCACAAAAATAGCCTGGGAGACACCGGAGTGGGCAACAACAATTTAGAATGGGTGGTCTTTGATAGGAAAAAAACAAAAAAGAAAAAAAAAAGGCTAGGAGACTTTGAGGTGGGCAACAAAAATGCAAAACGGAACTCTATTGATTGAATAAAAATAGGCTGCGAGACTCTAAGGTAGGCAACAACGATGCAAAAGCGAATTTTATTGATCACACAATAACTAATTATGAGAATCTAATTTTTCTCCTCTTTTTGGTCTATTTATAAGCTCAAAATCATAAAAAGGGGCCAAATTTTGAAAAAAAATCATGGATCCCGTGGATTGCTGCTGTGGCCGCCTTTTGTCCACCAGATCACTCCCACTTTATATCGTTTGATCTTGCATCTGTCAGATCGCTGTCGTTGTCAACCATCGTCCATGTACCCTTATCACTAACGCGGTCTTCCTGCTTGATCACTATATCCTCTCATCATCTAATTGAACACCCAACTGACCCAATCAGACCCAAAGCTATCCCAACTGCCCCGAAACTTGTCAACTGTCACCTGATTTAATAAGTTGCTACCATCTTCTACCTCTACCTGCATCTGCCGTCGTTGACTTTTATCTCTGGCCATCAGTACTAGCCTTCATCACTGGTCGCCACCATAGCTGTCGGCCTCTGCATGCCGACGCCGATCACAAAATTTTAAAATTTTCAAAAAAATTTGGCTATCTCGATAATTTTTGGGAAGAAATTTGAAATTGCACAAAAATTGTGGAGCAATCGATAAACCATCAATAAATTTTCTCATTTGGCACGAATCTTGAGAAGTGGCATGAATCTCGAGATATTTTTTTTGCATAAAACATTTAAAATCAAATTAAAAATCATCTAAAACTTCAATTTCAGCAAACTTAAAATCAAATTGGCCGACTTAATGGGATGGACCCAATAACACAAAAGTCAGCCCAATCTGAGTCAAATTAAGCTCTAATCATCTTTGGGTGACTAGTTGGAAGGTCAAATGGATTCCAAATCTAAAAAGCTTTTATTTAAATCAAGCATCTCAGTGAGATAAATTCAATGAGCCCAAGATCGGTTAATTCCCATATAGTTAAGAGACTTAAATGTCAACAAAATATCATCATTTCAAGGAAATATTTCTGAGGTGTCTGATGGAGTAGTTTGGATTCCATCCTTATTTATAATAAGACCAATTTTGGACTCTACAAAAAGAGTCCTACGACTTTTATAAAAGGGAACCTAGGCCTTAAATTAGAGGAGGCAATCTGAAGCTAGTCCTAGCCTTAAATGAGAAGAGAAAGAGTCAATTTCTTGAGTTATTTTAGACTGAAGACTTAACAACTACTTTTTTCTTCTACAACTGTCAACCACCATAGACCACTGCTCGTCGTTTGCCATTGTCCCATTCCTGCCTCCTTAGCTATACCTTACAAAGTAATGCTGGGTGTAATGAAACACCCCTGAAGATTTTGAAATGTTGCATATTAAAGATGCTTTAATGACATCTCTGAAGATGATGAAATATCACACCACAAAGATGATGTAACAACGCACCCCAGTATGATTAACTACTCACAACTGTAGTACTTAGGAAGATGATGACCTTCTTTAAGCTCTTTAAGTTCCCTCATTGCAGCTCCCTGCTTTGGCCTTTGAGACTAATTGATGCTATTACAACTCACACTGTGACTTATTTGAAAAACTAGAATCTATATGGTCCACAACTCACATAACTCACAACTGTGGCCTCGATGACATATAAACATTATTGTAGCTTACCGCTACGACCTATGCGACAAATTATTACCAACGTGGTCCACAACTCATGCAGCTCCCAACTCCAGCTTCTATGACATACGGATATTATTGTAGCTCAACATTATGGCCAACGCGACCAACTACTATCACGTCTTTCAATTACGGCCTATGTGGTCCACAACTCATGTAACTCTCAACTTTGTCCTATATGACCTATTGACGTTATTGTAGCTTACCACGAAGGACTATGTGATCAACTACGACCTCGTGGTCCACTCATACAAATCCCTACTTCAACCTCTATGACATACATATGTTATTATATCTCGCCACTACGGCGTGCATGACCTCTTACACACTATAGCTCATGTAGTTGAAAACTCTAGCCTTTGTGTCATACAAAAGTTATTATAGCTCACCATTATGGTCTACATGAAAAACTATGACCTACGTGGTCCGTAGCTCATGCAACTCCAAATTATGACCTTTGTGGTCTACGAACATTACTGCGGCTAATCACCATGACCAACATGACCAACTATGACTCACAACTCATGTAGCTCTAAACTCTAGCCTCTATGACCTACGAACGTTATTGCATCTCACCACTATGACCTATGCGACCAACTACGAAATACATGATTCATAGCTCGTGCAGCCTCCAATTCCGACATTTATGGGTTATAGACATTATCGCAGTTCATCATTACAGACAACATGACCACATCGACTTACGTGGTTCACAGCTGATGAAACTCCTAACTCTGGCCCTTAGAACTTAGAGTTGTTATTGCAGCATACGTGGCTCATAGCTTCTGCAGCTCCCTACTAAGACATTTATGACCAACTGATGCTTCTAAAACAACCATGTTGACTTACAAAGTGAATAACAACCACAACATTCAACTACG
Source organism: Phalaenopsis equestris (assembly GCF_001263595.1). Lineage (NCBI taxonomy): Eukaryota > Viridiplantae > Streptophyta > Magnoliopsida > Asparagales > Orchidaceae > Phalaenopsis > Phalaenopsis equestris. Next base: position 57,163 of record NW_018230889.1, on the reverse strand, counting down.
ATCTTTACGATTAGTTGGCACTACATCCACTGTCAGCAGCATTCATGGTGGGTTATTGTCATCATAGCAATAAATTACGGTCTTTGCTGCCCTTACTATTATTGTTGAATTACCATTATACATTAACTTTGTAATTTTATCTTCTCTAATTTAGGAGAAGAGTGAGTATATGTACTCATAATTACGTACCAGTGATTTTTTTTCTCTTTCTAGGATTTTTCATGTAAAATCGTGGTTTCTCCTCCCACTACTCTTTTATCTCTTTGTCGTGCAATATTAATATGCTAATTTCTTACTCTATCTTCGTAGATCTTCCGGCACACATCAGTTATTATTAAAAATTTGGCATAGTTAATGCATATAAAATAAAATTAAACTTAAGTAAAATTTAAATTAATCATTAATAAAATCAAAGGAATTATAAATTTTTATTTTAAAAATTATACATTAATTAACTATTTATCATATACTAAATTTTATAACCGCATATTACTAATTTCCTAGTAATATTTTATTGGATGAATTTTGGCTAAACTGTGTTCTGAAGCCAAGGGTTAATCGGGCTCAATTTAACTCACGTTACAGTAGGATTAGAGGCAAATAGGAAATGTTGAGCAATAAATTATAAATTATGACTCATTAGTTTAGTGTAATAACAACAACTAGGCCACAACAGACTTCTCAGACATACATTTTGGCTAATTGACGCACAAGCAGACTTAAGCTAAACCAAAAAATAACTATGTATTTCCAAATTCCGGTGAATTTCTATCAATCGTCCAAGAATTATAATTGATTACCTATATTAATCAGAAGTATTGCTGTTCAAAGGAATAATATAATGAAAAATTTATGTAGAAAATTTATTTTTGAGGCATTTACTTACAAACCACACAATTCTTATATATTTACATGCCTAACATCTAAACTTTACATTCGCCTTTTATTCCACCTAAATCTTTCAGATCACATAAAAAATATCCCTTTTTTTCTTAACTTTTATGTACAAATAAGATGACATATATATATATATATATTAAGTTTAGATGTTAGAAATGTAAATGAATAAGAATTAAGTGGTGTGTATGTAAATCTTTCTTTATTTAATTAATTGTTTTTTTTTTGCATTCTCTTAACACAATTTTTTTAGATTCTTTACAATTCAGTCTCAATTACAAAGCCAAATTTATCAGATTAGATTCTTGTCTGGGAAATTTGATCTCATGGTCTATTTCTAGTTTTATTTGTTAAAAAAAGGGGGCCATTTACATCCATACCACCCAATTGCTACATATCTACCTACCACCTAAATTTTAATTTTTACATGTATACCTCCCATACTTTATTTTTAAACAAAAAAATATCACAGTTTTGACTAGTAAAAAGTGACCGCACCTTTTATGTCATAGGTAGTGTTAGATATGTAAATATATAGGAATTAGTGGCATGCATGGAAGTCTTCCAAAACAAAATGCATACAGGTAAGAACAAGGCGGCATTTTTTTGGTTTGGGCCTTATCGCCCTCATCCCAGGGTGATCATCATGGATCCTGAGCTTGTAAAGAGCATTCTATCTACTAAATTTGGCCAATTTGAGAAGGTAAAACCAACCGCAATTTCAAGGCAACTTTTTGTGGGCCTTGCTGTTTGTGAAGGCGAGAAATGGGTCAAACGCAGGAGAATCGTCAGCCCTGCCTTCCATGTTGAAAAGTTGAAGGTATTTACATATCTAACGCCTAAATTTTGCTTTATATAATCATACCAACTAAATCTTTGCTATGACATCAAATACGTCGCCATTGTAATTTGTAAATACATAGGAATTGAATGGTATGTATTTAAATATTCCTTTTTTTTGGTGTGTATAGATAATGATGCCAGCATTTTCTGCTTGTTGTGATGAGCTGATAAGTCGATGGGAGGACTTGGCTGATAATGTGGGTGTGTTTGAGACAAATGTTTGGTCTGAATTTCAGAAGCTTTCGGGAGACATCATCTCCCGTTCGGCATTTGGTAGCAGCTATAATGTGGGACGACGCATTTTTGAACTGCTGCGAGAGCAAATGGAGCTTGTGATGCAGGCTTCTCGGAATTTGTATATCCCTGGTTTTAGGTACTTTTTTATTTTCTAATTTTCTCGAAACAAATGTCGTTTTTTTCTCAAGTTCTCAAACATTTTGGCGTAGGACATTTACATGAAAATAGGGATTTACTATTACTTTCTCTAAGGATTTTTAACTTACAAGTAATCCAAATTTGTTTTATGACTTTACAGAACCATATTCTTCTAGCAGTTAGTTTCTTAAGGATTTTCTTAGGAAATTGTTCAGGTGTAGATGAATTATATCATCTTATCATTTCATTTAATTTGTACATATCTCTTGTTCGCATATGTCCTATGTTTTAATTATCATAATTAGCAATTTGCTTTATGCAAATCATGCATATTAATTATTAATTTGAAGCAATAGGATATATTCAATAACAAAATGCTAAAAAAATTTTTGTATTTCTCAATGAAAATAATATAGCCAATTCCATGAAAGATTATGAAAAAAATATAAATTTAACTTTTTCTAAAATTCATAAAATTTTCCTTAAACTGATAAACAGCAAATATAATGTGCCTATCATGTATTTGAAAAAAAAAAATCAAAGAAAACTAGCTAAAATGCCTTATAATTAGTAAGAGATGAATTATGTACTCTGATTTCAACCAATTGGATGGAGGTTTAACCTTTTGTTTTCTAGGGAATGCTAATCTTGATAGTTGTCTTGTAGGTAGTTATATTTGTTGGATTCTTTTTATAGCTTTATAATAAAGAAGCCTAGTTCAAATTTAAAAATCAATAATTCTCTTATTGAACATATGAATAATTTTTTTTTAATGGTAATTTGTTTTGTGTTGTGCTTTCAGAGTTTCTTTCTTTATCCACAAGATCAAAAGGCATAGAATTCAATTCCACAATTGATGATGGATTTAGATTCTAGTTCAATTCGGCATTCAATGTTGATTTAATTTTTAAATTTAGTTCTAATTTTAAATATTGTTTTATATTTGATATTAGATTCATTTTTTAACTATTGCTTAACTTTAGATACATGTTGAGAAGCATGTTTTAGATAAAAACCTTTTGGAAATTCATATTTAATAAACTAGATCTTGAATCATATTGCAATTATTTAAAAAATAGTTTTATAGATAAAAAAATGATTTTTAATTTTTCTACTGAAAAGCTATTAAGTTTCATTGATTTTTTATTTTACTTGCAAGAATATAACCAACCATTGGAATTATAGATTTATACCCACCCAAAAGAACAAGCGAAGGAGCAAAATCCACAAGGAGATTGTTGCATTACTTAAAATCATGATTGAACAGAGAGAACATGTGATAAAAAAAGGTGAAGTTGTTCCTAATGACTTGTTGGGCTTGTTGATGGAATCAAACCAAAGGCATGATCAAGAAGGAGATCACCTCCAAGATGTTAATCTAACCACAAATGACGTGATTGAGGAGTGCAAGCTATTTTACTTTGCTGGTCAGGAGACAACATCAGTTCTTCTTACATGGACCATGATTTTACTCAGCATGCATCCATACTGGCAGGATCAGGCAAGAGAAGAGGTTTTGCAGGTGTTTGGCCAAAACAAACCTACCTTTGAGGAATTAAACCGATTAAGGATTGTAAGTATCAATGTATCTGTTGCTTTTCATCTAAGTGCAATTCATTAGTTTATTTTTATTATTACTAAGGAAAAAAAGCCTTTAGTTTTATGGATGTACCAAGAATAACAACCTTTGATTCACTAACTAGTTCAAATTTTGCTCTTATTTCTATGAAACACATGATTGTCAGAAAAATTGAATAAGCATATCTTGATACATAAATGAATAAGGATATAAAGATATTTATTCAAAATAAGAAAATATTAACTATAAACATAGAATTTTTACTTAAAATTCATGATATAACGTGGGATATTTTTATCTGTGTATTTTATGTAAATATATTCTTATATATATAATTTTAAAATGTTACATCTTCATGCTTCCTGTTTTTTAACAAAAAGTTTCCTCAAAACACTCCATAGACCTTCTATAGCTGATGCTAAGGTCGCTATACTAAGATCCGATACTCTTTTTTCAGCTGACTATGATTCTCTATGAGGTTCTAAGATTATATCCACCTGGAGTCACACTTCTTCGACAAACTTACAAAGAAGTAAAGTTGGGAGAGTTTACTTTTCCTCCAGAAGTGCAACTTGTGTTGCCTATCCTCCTCCTCCATCATAGCAAGGAGTTTTGGGGTGAGGATGCTGAAGAATTCAACCCTGATAGATTTTCTGAAGGAGTTTCAAATGCAACAAAGAACCAACTCATCTTTTTTCCATTTGGTTGGGGTCCTCGAATCTGCATCGGCCAGAGCTTTGCACTTATAGAAGCAAAAATGGCCTTGGCGAGAATTCTGCAACGCTTTTCAGCTGAATTGTCACCATCTTATACCCATGCTCCTCACACTATTTTAACTCTTTGCCCTCAACATGGTGCTCAAGTTATCTTACTCAAACTTCCTCCACTATAAATATCATGGCTCAAGTCCTATAAACTTTATGTACTATTACTATCTTCTTCTTTTCTCTTTATCGACTATTTTTCAACTCTAGTTATAAATTTTTTGCATTCTCTTATATGAAAAATATATATACAGTGCATAAGCCTTTATTTGTATTCAAACGTCAAAAAGAAAAAAAAAAAATGAAGCAATGGGTGTATTATTTTCTTATGTTAAAATAATGACTATAAATAGATTTTGTTCCTGTTTTATTCTACCATATGAACTAAGTTTAATCGGAGAACTTAAACCTGGTTTATATTTAACATTAGGGGGCATTTGCATGTATGCCAACTAATTTCTATTTATACAATTCTAATCACTAAAGTTTACTTTTTTTACATTTATACCATCCAAATCTTTCATATTACATATAAATACCACTATTTTAAGTCTTAAAAAGTAAAATACATCTTTTTTTTATGAATAGGTAAAGTAGCATATATGTTAAAATTGAAGTTTATGCGTTAGATATGGAAATGCATAGGAATTACATGGTATGTATGTAAATCTTCCCTAGTATTAGTTATAATTAAATTGTGTGTTACTATAATTGATTTTAAATTGGTGGCATCATGAAGCTACTTTTTTGCTTACTTTGATCACTGCAAGAAAAATAAACTAATTTGTTGGTCATTATTGACCTCACTTTTTAGTCAATTGATTTCCTTGGCTCATATCTAATTGAACCTCACTTTATATAAAACTTGAACGAAAACCAATAATCCCTAAGTTAATATCTAACTAAACATAATTGAAATCAAATAAATCAAAACAAAATCAATACAACCAACTCCAACAAAACCCTAAATTTGACCTAAAAACTCTGTCTTAACCAAAATGCACACTGAATTTATCGTTTTCTCTCCAGATATCATCGTAAGATTTTGAACTTCATTCTAGAAGTTCAGTGATATTTATTATCACATATAAAAACTATGTAAACAAGTTTGATGATTATATGATAAAATTTTTATATGAAATGTTTCACTTCAATTTTTCATACATGAATATTTCAACAAGCACCGTGAAATAACAATTTCGCCATATAGTAATTTGGTGATCATAAATATTTTCGGTATGTTACATGAAGTTTATAATAACTTATGAGGAGCATGCAAACAAGTTTTATGATCATCTGCGACCATTTTTTATGCAAAATTATGCAATTTGGGCTTTCGTGCATGAAAAAAATTCCCAAATAAAAATGTTTCAACAAATAATTACTTTTTAAAACGAGCTTAATGAGTACATCCGGATCATCAAAATCTTTTAAATAAACTCCTTCGTTCTAGAATATGACTCCGTTTGGAGGAATGTTAAGTCGACGATAATTTAGATGATAAGTTTAATAGTAAAATAATAATCCTTATAATGACTTCAAAATAGATTCAAGTCGAAACTAAACTTTAATAAACTTAAATATGACCGGAAAAAACATCATTTAATTCAAGAAACCCCACCAAAAGCTCCAACTCAAAATATATCAAAATTTTCTCTTAAAAGGTGGGACCCACACTTCGACATGAAAAATTATGAGATGGGGCCCATTTTGGCTAAAACCAATTTCCTCACCAAATTTCTTGTATTTTTCTCTATGAAATGAGCTAAAGTCATAATTTTAGTCATAAATACCAAGCCACTTCAAATTGAAAAATATCTTGAGCTAAAAACAAGCTTTCTCACATCTAATCGGACCACAAATTCCTTGCATTTTTCTCTTCAAAATGTAGTGTACATTTTTTTTTCTCTAACCACTATAACCACCCCAAATTTGGATTCCCCTACATCCAAAATTCAAAATTTTCTCCACTCCCTCTTAGCCATTCCCTCTCTTTTTTTCCCACTTAAATGTTCCTCAACCAAAACCCGCCCACATATTCTCTCCCTCTCTCATTATTATGACTTCCCTCTCCTCTCTTCTCCCCAACTTGAGAAATGTTCTCTCTCATTTTTCCCTATAAAGTGAAACCACCAAGTCCCTCGTCCTCTCCTCTCCTCTCCATGAACCGAGAAACCCCTCATTCCCCTCTCTTATCTTCTAACTGAGAGCATCACCAAGGAAAGTAAGGAGGACATTTATTTCAAGCAAAATTCATTAGAAAAACCCAAGCAAAGGTATAAGTCCTTATCCTTTTTCATTTCAATTGAACTTTGCATGATGTAGACTAGGAAATTTTGATGGATCTCCTTTTTTCGTCTTACTTCTCACCATACCCTAGTCTATCTCTCTATCCCTTCTTATTTATCACCAAAACCAAGACCCACATGACCATTCCTACGCGTTTCTCCCCATGACCAAACCTTAACCTTTCAATTTCATTACCCAAACTGAGCTCCCACCCACTTCTTTCTCAATTTCTCACTATACACAAGACCTTACCACTACTCTTTCCTTTTTAAACCATAAACTGAGGCCTTAACACTACTTTTCTTTCCCAAACCCTAAATTAAGACCTTCACGCACTCCATCCTTCTTTACTTACTCGTACCTAAAACCTCTTGCACAAGTCACCACACACTTACACCTGACTCTAACCTGAAATCAAAACACTAAACATCCATTCTCTAACCCTAACTCTAACCTAAAAAACACACAACATGACCCACCATTTCTCTTCTTCTCTCAACCTACTTGAAAGCCACCTTATCGTCATACCACACTATACATTAACCTTAACTTGAAATACCAAATGAAACTTCCAACTCATCTCGATTCAATCTTATCCAAACTCTTCACACATAGAAACCATTAAACCTCCTCAGTTATCCAAAACTCTAAACATTCAAAACTCATCACATTCTCATCCCACAAGCTCTACCAAAAACTTTAAAGACACCACACCTTACACTCTACTCTCATTTCATCTTTCTCACCTAAACTGAGCTCACCAATTCATCCTTGCCCTCTCCTTTCTAACCCCAACCCAAGTCCAACCATTCACCATACCACCCTCCTTCGTAACCCTAACCCAAGCCATCACCTTAAAAAAAAGAATGAATAAAATTAAAGAGAAAAGAAAGGAAATTTAAATCTGGTGGTTTATGTGCTACACATATGGATTGGGTTCATGTGCCATACTATTACTTGTGATCATATGTTTATGATGTTTATTCATGTGATAATCTTAATTATTCCATGCAATATAAAACTTATATGGTAGTTATTTTCGTTCGTTTTTTCTCTTTTATTTTAGAAGAAGCCACTAGCCTATCGATCGTCATATACTTCCCTTTTCCGGATAAGTCTCTCTTTCTAGTCATATGAATGATCAGGAGAATAGAGGAACCGGAAAGGAGGGACATAAGACAAAGCGACAAATAAGAGAAAAAATAATAATGTGGAGAACCTACGTGTGATAAACCTCTTAAGGATATGTTAAAAGGATCTGCCCAAAAAAGATTGGGCAGAGGCACCTTAAACCAATATCAATGAAAGAATACCTATGTAGACTATCTATAACCAGAGATTAAAGAGTAGGTGTTTGTTCTGGGGTCATGAGTGCTTCTAAGGGGACGTATCCCACTTAGTTAATTACATCTTAGGGGTTGGCTAAGAAAACTCTTGATCCAAAAGGGGTTTGCTTACTTAAGAAATGACAACTAGCATAGGGTCATCAAGGGAGGTTATCTCACAGGGGGGATGCTCTGATGCTTCTAAGCTCTCGCTAAACCATTGAGCGAAGAGTGAGTCTCTCATGGTTCCCACATGAATAACTGACTGATCAGCATATGAAGCCTACAAAACAACAGTATCATCCCAACGGGGAATCAATATGTCAAAGCACATCCGGGCCATAAGGGCAGAGGACAAATTGTCGTATCCCAAACGGGCCTACAGCTCATCGACAATTGGGTCATTAAGGTGATGCCAACGAAGGCTAATGAAAAGATAGGGCTCTATAGGGGTTGTCATAGGAGGGGAAGAGTAATCCCTAGTAGATAGAGGTAGTCAAGTCGGGGTCCCACAGACCCGTCATCCCAAGCCACTAAGACCCCAAGTGTACCTGGTGGTGAAGGTAGTCGACCCAACACGTCCTGAGGTCCCCGATCAACAATCCATGAATTGTGCTGTCCCCGAGGACCTCGGTAGCCCTATGGTCAAATGAACGAGACTTTATCCTTTGACTATCGATTGGAGCTCTGAAAAAGTGGGACTTATACATACCAAAATGACAAGGATGTCTCGGGAAAGGAGGAGAAAGAACCTCGTTTGGATTGGGGAGCCTCCTAGCACCCTAAGAATGCTAGACAACCACCTAAGCAAAGTTATGTTGAGCTAGTCGGATTGGAGAAGCACGGGGGCTACTCCTCGGGACATGCAAGTATGATGAAGTTATCTACCACATTACTAAGCATGAAGGCCATATTAAATATGACTGGGCTATAACCATGCTTGCGAACCATTTTTAAAACTGGCCCAAAGGCCATGCAGAAAGTAAAGACTGATTTGAAAAATCTTGAAAGTTTTAATCCTAAAATTTTAATTATCTTAATATGTTATTATCAATATTTTTAGGTAGAAAGAATTAAAATTTTAGGGTGCTTAGTAAGCATATATTACATTTTTGTAAGTTCCAAATACATAGAACGAAACAATATAAAATGCTCCAAACATGTAAGACACACGAAGAGAAAAAGAAAAGGGAAGCACTCCAAAAGAAATATATAAAAGATACCAAATGTCGCTAGACCAGCAACATAATCCAGGAAAAGTAGTAGAAGCGGTCGGACTATGAATATACATGACCGGTCCTAAGTCTACACAAAAAAAAAATATAAAATTTGGATGTATACATGACCGGTCCTAAGTCTACACAAAAAAAAATATAAAATTTGGATTTAAGGTACGAGACACGAGCTGCCGCTCCTAGTCCCCGTCATGCGGTTCGGTGCGTCATTTGCCTCAAAACCTATGCCCGTACCTTATTTCTGATGACTCTCATGGGACTCTATCAAATACATTTGAAATAGAAAATAAAGACTCGGTTTACACAATATTAGCGGGCATGTCATCCATCGTGAAAATAATAAACAGTGCTTTATAATTGAGGGAGCTAAAAAGCACGTGCAAGCAAAGAATTAGAAATCATTACTTGCTCCCCCATAATAGCACCTGTGTGAGCGTGCACAAATAGACACGACACCTGCAGAAGATCACCCTAATATACCATCACACACAACAAACATACAAGCACATTGAAAAAAGCATAAAGGTGACATATGGCTAACACAAGGAAATACAACATATACATTAGCCAGATATGTTAAAAAATACTACCTAGCATCCTAAACCCTATCCTAACACACCATTTAACGACAAGTGCACCAACCTAGTATCTAAGTGCGGGATAAGCCTGGGTGTAGTATGACTTTGACAGCGTCGCTCTGTCGGTCTCGTCATAAAGATTCGAAGGCTCTAAAGGGTGTCACAAAGAGGGGTGACAAAAATTAGATCAATTAGATCCTTAGCACATTCATACTGTTGTGAATCTCAATGAGTTAATTTGCATCTCTCACCGCGATCAACCCCGCAAGCAATGCTCGTTAAGGCAACACGACTGATACGGGGTCACTCTCCAAACGGGTCTGGCTCACTATCCATGCAAACATGCAAAATGCAAGTGCAAGCAATCAAAATACATAAGCGATGAGTGTACCAAGAGGTAGTGACTCGAGAAAATATGGTCATACCATAACGACAACGACTCAAGAAGGGTACCCAAAGGGTTGGGTGAGCTGTGATGGCAGTAGGCCGAAGAAGGTGTGCTGAGGTGGTAGTTACCAGAAGGGATGGGCATGTCGTGGCCACAGTGTCTCAAGGAGGGTGTGTCGAGGAGACAGTGACCGAAAGAAATGGGCATGTCTTACTGCGCTGGCCCGCTCGAAAAGGGTGAGCCGAGGCGGCAGTGACCCGAAGGGATTGACATGTCGTGGTGGCAGCGACCCGAAGAGATGCAACATGGGCAAGTGGACATTAGAGCAACATGAATAAGTACACATACAACATCCAGTGGTGCAGGTGGTTGGTCAACCGGGCCGTGGTGGTTGGTCGAACCAAAGTGCATGGTTGACCAGGTCGGGGGCAGCTGGTTGAACCAAAGTAAGATGCTCGTCGGGCTAGGGCGGCCGATCGAAGTGAAGTGAGGTGTTCGCCTGACCGGGGCAGCGGGTCAGAGCAAAGTGAGGTGATTTTTGAGCCGGGGTGGCCAGTCGGAGTGAAGTGACATGCTCATCGGGCTGAGGTGGCCGGTCAGAACAAAGTGAGATGCTCATTGGGTCGGGGCGTCCAGTCAGGGGTGAAATGAGGTGTTAGCTGGACCGAGGAGGTCGATCAAAGCAAAGTGAGGTGCTCGCAGGCCCGGGGCGACCGGTCAGAGCCAATTAAGGTGCTATCTGGGTCAGGACAGCTGGTCGGGACTAAAAAAATGTGATATGTGATCCACCTCAAAATAACCTATTTTTTGTGCATATTTTATAAGCATTTTATGTATATTTTTAAAGATATTGCACTTTAATTGAAGAAATTTTGCATATTTTAGGTTTTAGGTACATGGAATGAACATTTAGAGAAAATGAGAAAAAAATAGAGTATAGTGATGATTTTTGTGTGGTGCTATAACGCCACCCCTTGTCGCCATAGTGCCACCGTTGAGCGAGAAGGGCGCTATAGTGCCAGTAACTACCTTTCTAGAAGATACCTCAAATTTGACTGAATTTTGGAGGGTGTTTGAAGGAACCATTGGTTATTTTATGTTTTCTATTTAATGAGAAAGATTTGGCCAAATTTAGAGTTTGGCCAAATTAATGAGAAAGATTTGGCCAAATTTAGAGACCTTTTGGAGCCTCAAATCTACAATTAGGCGACACCAGTGAGTTATGTTTTTCATATTTTTTGTTCAAGTGTAAGTGTAAGTATGTTTTAGAGTGAGAAAATTTAGCAGATTTTAGAGACCTTTTGGAGCCTCAAATCTACAATTAGGCGACAATAGTTAGTTAGATTTTTCATATTTTGTGTTCAAGTGTAAGTGTGAGTGTGTTTTAGTGTGAAGAAGTTTAGAGATTGCTTAGAGAAAACTCCAAAAGTTTGCTTGGGGAGAAAACATAAGGTACGTTGTATTTGCATTTAAGTTTTTGTTGTAAGACTTGGATTTCATTGCAAATGTTTTATTTTTGTTTAATCTCCATGAATTTTGTGTAATTTCCTTTCTTTCTTCTTGCATTTGAAACTTAATCTTGTGGGATGAGAATGCTTTAAAAATTTCTTTTTACTCTTAAAAATTGTGATGGTATTTTTACCGAATTTTCATTTACTTTACAAACTGGTCACTTGTGAAGTTAAAATCAATTAAAAAACATAATGAAACGAGGGTTATGATTTCACCCAACTAGTGGATACCACATTTCATTCCAGGCAGAGTCATTGCGATCACCTAAGAGGGAGTGCAAATAAATAGGGAGATATGATTTGATGGGCGTAAAATTGGTTAGATCTAGAGTGACAAGCTAGATTATTATCAGTTTGGCTTAAGGTTTAGTAGACAATGGGATTCGGTCATTATGATGACATATGCTAGGGGCATCTAGAGGTGAGAGAATAGATAACATTGATGTGAATTCAAGATGTTAAGGAATCGACCTCAAGTTAGCTAATGTTCTTTGCAAGCATCGGGAGTGGGTAAAGAATAAGGTATGCTTCTTTTTGTCACAATACCTCATTTTTCTCTTAAATCATTTGAATCCTACATGGATTAAAATCTCTTTGCATAGGAAAATGTTTTTCATAATATCCAAACTATTGTTATATTTTGCTAAGCTTTTGCATTTAGTTGTTAGTTTCTTTTTAGCACTTTTAGTAGTAATTTTTGGTAATCATATCATTTTAAATCTCTTAACTTTTCAATTTGTAATTTAAATAGAATTTATGTAAGTTAATTTTAAGAGTTACAACATTCCTCGTGAGATCGATACTGAAGTTTTTAAAGAAAATCCTCTCTTAAAATGACTCCTTAGATCTCGATGGATGTCACAAGATTGGATCTGATATTTCTCTCTGGATTTTGTATGTCTAAAAGGTCCAATGTAAGAATTTTACTCTTCTATGAAGATTTGACTGTTCACTAGCTCTGGTAGCTTTTCCAGCATCTTCAACTTCTACAAGCAAAGTGTGTATCAAAATGGTCCTTCACATAGGACCCATGCCAGAGCTATGTGGGCGATAATAGGCTTTAGGCCTTAGGTGTCAAATATTTCTTGTTGAAAATGAGTGATGAAGCTCTTTAACCTCTCGACTGGCTACTGGTACATTTTTACGAGTTCTTGCAAGATATTTAGAGGCTTTTGTGCATGGACAAACCGTGCAACAAAATTCTGTCTAAATACATTAAAGAAGGCATAGCTCTTACGGGTGGGTTGTTGAAACTAGTGTAGAGATGATTATTTCAATGTCATGAAAAATAAACAACATTTGTATGCATCATTTATCTAAACTAAATAGGAAACTGATTTAAAGGAAGCTAGGTAGTTGATGGGATCAAGTTTTCCTCTATAAGATTCTAAAAATAGAATCTTAAATTTCCTTGCTGCCTCAGCTTTTGAAATCTCTCTTAAGAATGGGTTCTCTACTAGTTTATTTCTCCTCCTTTTTCTCCTTGCATTTTCTTCAAAGTAGTTAAGAGAAAACTTTTTTCTTTCTTCTTCTTTCTTTTCCAATTGAGTTTACTATAGGTCTTTCTTCTGAAAAATTGAGGTTGTTCATGTGTAATATTTCTCACCTATAGATAAGATTAAGAGATCTACTTACTTTGATTCTTCGTAAGTCTTGGGCATGTGGCTCTCACCTTAGTTGTTCTTATCTTGGTACCTCTTATTTTCGTAACTCTTGTCGTGGGGTGCCCTCTATCCCCAGCTGATCTTTGCCATGTGCCACTTATCTCGACGATCTAGTATATGTTTGTTCTATACTAAAAATGGATTCAGGAAGCTTCCCTCATATCTTGCATTTCCTTCCTCATCAGTTCTCTTAACTCATTAATTTATTGAGCCATGTATTCATTGGTACAATCCATCATTCTTTAAGGGTGGTCTTCATATGGGAAGGAACTTTTTGCAGAGTTTGTGAATAAACTCCATGCTTACTGCACCTTTCAAAATATTGAATCCTTTTAATATGTCGGCTCTCTTATTGTTCTTGAGTGCATATAAACTAATAAAAGACTCTATATCATAGAGAAAGAAAGAGAGAGAGAGAGAGAGAGAGAGAGAGAGATAGAGATGGATGATAGCCTTGAGAGGGAACCTTTGGAATGCATTAAATTATTATCTTCGATAAGTGAGAGAATTGTGAATCCTTAGGGGTTTCTTGAGTTATAAGATTTGAGAGTGAGAGAGAAAGAGAAAGAAAGGAAGAGATAAGGATCATAAGGAAACCTCCTCCTCTCATTTTCCTTCTCCATTTATACATGAGAAGGAGAAACAATAAAATAATCAAAATAGTGATCTTGTATTGTATGTTATCTTTCTCTGGTGTCTTGATGAAAAGGTAGTGATGCAGGTGTGACGTGTTGTTGGTACGATACCCGTCATTGGTATCTGAGTGAAAAGATCAAGGCTTAAGTGTTGGACGCGTCTTTAATAATAGATTGATAAGTGTTTTTACTAGTCATCATGGTCTAATTCAATAGCTTTCTCTCGCACAGGCGGGTCGGGTTGCTCTTTTGAGAATGAAGAGTATAATTAGATTGGCAGGTGGACAATCACTTTGGCATGTGGACTCAATTCAACCACTTCAACGGGTGGATATGGTCTAGCCACTTCGGTAGGTGGACTCAGTTTAGTCATTTCGGCAGGTGGACTCGGTTCAACCACTTCAACAGGTGGATTCGACACCACTTCGGCATGTGGGCTCGATTAAGCCTCTTTGACAGGTGGGTTTGACTCAACCAGTTCTATAAATGAGCTCGATTTAGTTGATTCGGCAAGTGGGCTCGAATAAAGCAAAAAGTTTCATATTTATATTTGTGTATACATTAATGTATTTTAAATATTTTAGAATAATTTAATAGAGTATAAAATAAATACATGCGATTATTTATTATTATTTTTATTTGATTTGAAATAAAGTTAACATTGCCTTTGCCGGTCTCAAGCTCAAATGTGAAAAGTGGAGGGTTGTGTTAGGTAGTCGACAACTAGGGTAAAACTTGTCAAAAAAAATCATGAAATGAATCATTTTGATCATTGTGTAAGTGCTATGGCGTTTCCTGGAAGCGATGCGCGGTATAACCTAAATACAGTGAAAAGTGTGCAAGGGCTGCTACACCGACGCTCGGGTGTAGTGTCAAATAAGCAAGGGTTCTAACATTACTGATGAATGCGGGTAAAGAAGTTAGTCTATGAAATTAATGAAACTAATATTAGAATAGGATCTTGGAATATAGGCACTCTCAATGACAAGTTAATGAAATTAATTGATATTATGATTCATAGGAAAATTAATATCTTATGTATTCAAGAAATTAAATGGTTGGAGAAAATGCTAAGGAGATTGATAATTTAGGTTTTAAACTTTGATATTCAGGTAAGTGTCACACTATAAATGGTGTAGGTGCAATTATAGATAAGCAGTTGACCCCAAATACTTGTGAAATTTAAAAATTAATAGAGTTGGAGATAACTTTATAGCCCTTAAGATTATTATTGATACTAAAATTTTTAATATTATAAGCCCTTATGCTCCTCAAGTAGGTTTAGATAAAGGGTCTAAAGATAAATTTGTCTAAAGATAAATTTTGGAAGTACAAATGATAATAAATTTTGGAATGACTTAGAAGACTTAATACAAATGATACCTCTTGAAGAAAAAAAATTTATTGGAGGATGTTTAAATGGACATGTCGGTAGAGTGGTAGAAGACTTCAAAAATACTCAAGTTGGCTACGGTTTTGGAGTAACTAATGAAGAAGGTATAGCTATTTTGCTTTAGCGTATGATTTTGTTATTACTAATACTTTATTCTAGAAAAGAGATGAGTATCTTATTACTTATAAGAGTGGATCTAATAAAACACAAATTGATTATTTTCTTATGAGAAGAAGAAATCGTCGAGATTGTAAAGATTGTAAGGTCATTCCTAGTGAGAATTTAAGTACCCAACATCGTTTATTAGTTTTAGATTTTAAGTTGAAGAGTTGTAAAATATAAATACTAGGACTCATCATCCTAGATTTAGATGGGGGAATATAAACGACACAAATAAAATTATTTTTATGAGTAAAATTAAATATTTCAAAATTTGGGATGTTGTTGAAGAAGCAAATGTTATGTGGGATAAAGTAACAAAAAATATTAGCAAAAGATGTGCTTGGAGAATCAAAAGAAAAAGTTTTTATAAATAAAAATATTTGGCGGTTGAATAATAATATGAAAAGCAAGAAAAGATGAAATATAAGAAGTTATTTTCATACTCATATAATTAATATATCCCTTGTTTTAGTTATATTTCTTTTTCTAGTTTTTGAAAGAAACAATATTATCTTAACCGAATGATGCATGATGTTCTTGGGTCTATGGTTTTTTTAATATGTGTTTGTACAAAATATATAAACACAAAAACCACATACTACAAACCCTTAATCTTAATAATTATTAATTATTTATTATGGAAAAAAAAGATGATAAAAATTAATGGAAATTGTAAATAATTTTTTTTTCTATAATTAGTATTTAAAATATGGTACAAAAAATATTAAAGATGTAATTAAAAATGATTCAATTGTGAAAAGATTTGATAGCCATGTTTGAAATAATTCAATTGCACACTTAAACTAATAATAAGTTTTGTTGACAAAACATGCAATAGAAGAAAAGAAATCATCATATCAACTCACTTCTAAATAAAGATAACTTCTCTTTATAAAAAAAAAAATAATAATAATAATAAAAAACGGTGGGGTGGTCGATAACTCAAAAATGAATTAAGATTGAGTTTCAGATAAATTTAAAGATTATATCACATTTCTTTTTCATCCAGCTAAACTTCAAATTTTAAAAATTTCTTGCAAAACAATATTATAAAATAAACCAATTAACCGGTTCAACCTACCATAACCTACTAATTAATTTTAAATTAAAAGGTCATACTCATGACTTCAAATTTTGATAAATTCTTGCAAAAAAAAAAATAAAAAAGTTATATCTTAAAATAGTTTTAAACACAATCCCCATAATTTATCTTACACCTCAATGTTTATCCTTGTTTTATTTCCTGCATGAAGTTTGAATATTCTCGTCTCATTTATCATCTTTGATTATCCAGGCCGCCTGCCAGCCTGCCAACGGAATAAATAATACGTCTGGAGTCCAATGAAATCACGCCACATGGAGGTGAGTCAGGTGACAGAAAAATAAAAAGAATTTATTTTAGCACAATAGAATATTCCCCAGAGTGTTACTCCGCGTTATTCATGTGTTATTGTGGTGATATTCATGTATTATTATGTTCTGAGAATATTCATAATTTTATAATAATACAATAACACATAAATATCATCATAATAATAACTGAATAATGTGAAATAATACGAGAGGAATAGTCCAATCACAAAAGAACGAGTTTTTTTCTATAAGCTCCACGTTGTTAAGGTGATTCATTGGACTGGGAGTCGGGAGGTAATAATTTTTCCAGTCAACGTGTCATGAAATCACTAAAAAGTCAGCAAGTGAACCTGGAGATAAAAAGAGGACCTCCGCCAGTATATTTGCAAAAAGGAAGTGTATCATATGCCGGTAAGCATGAAAATGGAGTTCGGGCATTGGTTGGTGTTGGCGGCCACAGCGGTGATAGTTGCGGCGGCGAGTTGGGTCGGATGGTCATTGGCGGAGTGGTTATGGCTCCAGCCGCGGCGTTTAGAACGCAAGCTGAGGGCGCAGGGGCTTCGAGGAAGCCGGTATCGTTTACCCTTCGGTGATATCAAGAATATTGGGAATCTCGTGGGTGAGGCTCGCCGGAAGCCTCTGCCGCTTTCACACCGCATTGTTGATCGCGTCGATCCCTATTCAACGCGCATTGTGGATACTTATGGAGGTAAATCTTTTTTTTTTTTCTGTTTGTTTGGGTGAATATGCTCTGTTATTCGGCCTTTAATTTTGGCTCCTCGGCTTAGAGGTTTGTATGGTTTCGTTGGGCTTTGGTTTGGGGAAGCTGACATGATTTGTTGACTTATGATGTAGTGTTAGTATTGTTGGCTAGAAAATTTACGGTGGTAAAGTGATAATAAAGATTTCACTCACTCACAAATAAAAGAAAAGCCATGAGATGATACATCAAAATTTTTTATCTAGAAAAGGCTTGAAAAGAGAAAAAATCACAATTTCTAAACCTCTTAAAATAATCTACCATGTAATCAAAAGTACATAAGTCCACCCTTCATTTGGATTAAGGAATACGAGATTTTAAGATGATATTAAAATTGTAACCACTTTGAAATAATTGAAGGACTATAATTGTTAAGAGTAATTGAAACTATAACTGTTATAGTCTAACTATAATAGCATGTTAGGGTCATAATAGTCGTAGTTGGCTATAGAAGCCACAATTGACTATAAAAGATGTAGGTGTGTTGAAATATCTAATTTAAATTACAAGATTTATTGTCTTTTCTGTTAAGACTTATAATAGGAAATAATTTATTTCTAGAAAAGTTATGAGGAATAAATTCTTTCCTTAATATAAAGAGATATTTTCTTTTCATATATTAAGAATTGTTTGTTTTCCTAATTTATATTATTTCCTATCATCTCCTAATAATTAATATGAATTAATTATTGGAGATATCATGTGATATATCTTTCCTTTCATATCATTTTTTCTTTATTATTTTTCTTCTTTATTTTTCTTTATTATTTTTCTTATTATAGGATTTTTGTAAGGGTTATTTATCCCCCGTTCATATCAATGAAAGCGTTCCGAAGTATTCCACTTTATTCTAAAATTTAACATAGTATCAGAGACTAATTTCGTACTCTAACCACCGACCCTCCTTTGAGAATTGTCGCACTCCCTTCTTTGTATCCTCATATGCCGGCATCAGCGATGCCGGCACCCACCTCATCATCATCTCACTGGAGGTATCACTGTCGTTGATCAGACAAGCCGTCCATTTCTCCTGCAGTATTTTTTCTTCCCTACCCAAGCGTCAAGGGGAGCTGCATTTCCAACCGGACCTTCTCCAAGCTTCCATCAAAACAAGAGACCTCTCTACATTCTTCTCTGTGACCGACAATTCCTGTAGCTTCTGTTGCGTCTCGTTTTTTTTTCCCTATGCAGATGCCGCTAGTCATCAAAGTCAATTTCTGCAGCCTTTGTTGCGCCTCAATTTTTTTCCCTGCGTAGGTGCCTGGTTCACTACACCATTGCGATTTCAGTGGTTTTCCTTGCGCAGACATTTGTGTAACTGCAGGCTTGCATTTTCAGTAAACAACAGACATTATTCTCTTACTAATAGAAATTTTGGTTCGCCAATGGGATTTATTTTTTCTACAGTGCAAATCACAGAAGATCTCTAGTTGAAATCCCAGTTTTCACTCTTTGGTGAAAACCGTTATCACCCGCAGAACCGCACAGAGCACTGGCTTCCTTGCGGGCTCTCCCATGGTCGTTTTCCTTGTACTTTTTTTTTTCAGTCGCAGATGCTTCCTGCGGGATCTCCGAGCCGTCGGACCTCCCGATTTCCTTCTAGGACTGTCGAAGCATCCACCTCATCCCCCCCCGGCGGGCCCTACCCCTTGATGGCTTTTCCTGCCACTGGAACTCCCTCCTATAGTCCTTTCTACCGGTGAAATTCCCTCCTGCGGCCTTTCCTGCCGCCAAAACTTCTTGCAGACATATCTGCTATCGACTGGACCTTCGGGCTTACTCCTGCAACCGGTTCTCTCCCTTGCAGCCTTTCCCACCATCGGACCTCCCTCATGCAGCTTTTCTTGCCGTCAGATCTACCTCAACAAATTTTTCCCTGTAGATTTTGGCCGACTCTTCCCAAGGAAAGCACTGCTCTTTCCTGCAACATTATTGCAGCCTTCTTCGAGCACTACAACTTTCTTGAACACTGTCGTTGACCCTCTGCAGCCTTCCTGCAACCTTCCTGCAACCTTCCTGCATTCTTCCTGCAGTTTTCTAGCATCTCTCATGCAGCATTATTGCAACCTTCTTGTTGCTTCTATGCAATTATCAGTCAACTGGTGACTTACAAATTCATCAATGTCTCAAAATTGAGCTTGGCCCTCGTCCAAGCTACTCTCAAGCTTCGACATTCTCGGCTTCGGAGCTCTCAGGCTTCGGCGCCCTCAGACTTCAGCATTCTTAGGCTTCGACATTCTCGGCTTCGGGACCTTCGGATTCGACACTTACGATTTGAGGATTGTTGGAATTTCTTGTTGGCAAATTGATGCTACCTGTCTAGTCAGTATACCACAGCCAATGTTTTCAAATTCAAATTGAATATGGTTTTCAACCATGTTCAATTTGAGGGGGAGTGTTGAAATATCTAATTTAAATTACAAGATTTATTGTCTTTCCTGTTAAGATTTATGATACAAAATAATTATTTATAGAAAAAGTTATGCGAAATAAATTCTTTCCTTAATATAAGGAGATTTCCTTAATATAAGGAGTTCTTTTCATATGTTAGGAATTATTTGTTTTCCTAATTTATATTATTTCCTATTATCTCCTAATAATTAATATGAATTAATTATTGGAGATATCATGTGATATATCTTTCCTTTCATATCATTTCCTCTTATTATTTTTCCTATTATAAAAATCTTGTAAGGGTTATTTATACCCCCGTTTATATCAATGAAAGCATTCCGAAGTATTCCGCTTTATTCCACATTATTCTAAAATTTAACAAGGTGACTATACAAGTTGTAGTTGACTATTAAAGCCATAATTGGCAGTGATCGATAATGCGCGGTGATTAATGATGAACTTTGGTTGTCGATGACGATCTTTGGCAGTCGACAATGAGCACTGATTATTGGCTGCATTTTCGGGGGATCAGTTGTCGAGACTTTAAGCGTTAAACTTTAGTAGTAAGCTCACTCTTCTCTGCTTTTTATTTCTTCAAGTGAATAATGATGACCAATTTATAATTGTTTAGAATGCAATTTTAATAAATTTGACCAATCTTCCAAAACACTCTAACGAACAGTCCACATCGATTCCTTTGGTCATATATTTTTTTTAATATTTAACGGTCTTTATGGCATCAAAATTGAATGATCTTGAACTTATTGGATTCCTCTCTTCTAGATGGTCGATTTAATATAAACATGTCAAATTTTGAGATTGTTTAATATTTCAATTGATGCACCAAAATTTTTGACAATACTTTAAGTATTTGATCTGGGTTTATGTAAATTCAAATTACATGACTCTTAACATCATTTGATTTGTCCTGTCAATACGCTCAATTTGACAATAAAATTATTGAAATTGGAGTATGGATGATTGTGAATTTGAGCTCAGAATACTTCTTATTAATATTGCTTCGGGATTCATCATTAGTGATTAAAATTTTTAATGATAACACATCAAATATCTTTTGAATGATTGATTATTCGTAACCTATGAGAAACTTCTTAATAAATAGAAAAATATATATGTAATTTATAAATTTTTTTTTTCTACAATGAATAGAGTTTTCGACAATAATTTGTGTCGGTCTTGAGATTTTGCTGGACCTAGTAATTTCAGTAGAAGGCGACTAAGGAACTTTCCGTTCTTTATCTGATTGAGCACTCTTTCTATGTTCTCCTCTTGATCACTTGTATCTTCTAATTTAACATATTTGAAATATTCAGAAATAACTGACAGACAATCCTGAGTTCTGCTTTTATCCTTGTACATATTTCTTTTATAGAAAGTAACATTCTTACTCTTGATGAACTTCTGTTTCTGATAGTTCTAGAATTTGTACCCAAATTGATCTAAGATATACCCCAAACAACTGCACTTAACAGACTTTGAATAAAGTATACTCTTAGACCCTGCATAAATATGTACAAATGCAGAAAAACCAAATAACTTTAAGTGATATAGATTTAGCTTTTTATCACTCCAGGCTTCTTTAGATATCCTTCCCTAAAAAGTATTAATGGACCACGATTTATCTGATAATTTGCTTTGTTCACAACTTCTACCTAGAATTTCCTTGGCAAGCTTACATGCAATCTCATATTCCTAGCATGGTGCGTAATCTATGCATGTGTTCAAGCACAGTGTTATATTGTGGTCTCCTTTAGTTAGTGAAATCATGTCTAGTCCTTTCTGCAATGTAGAAATTCATTAGCCGCTGATGACGATACTCACCTCAAATATCTGATTTGAGATGCTTCAGCCTCGAGCTTGTCTTCTTTTTAACTATGATCTTCCACTTCTTAAACACTTCGAATAAGCCTTTTTTTTAAGAAGTAACCCACGTCTTTCTTATGTGATTGTTAATGAAAATGAATTAGTGGGAACCTCCACTGTACTAAACTAGAGTATGACATATATGTCACTATGCACTAACTCTAGCTTCATTGCATTCACCATTTACTCACCTTGTAGAAAGAAACTTTCTTCTACTTTACATATACATAATTTTCATAAAACTTTAAATTCACAGATTTTAAACTCTTTGCATGTTGGAACTTCACACGCTTCTTGCTCATATTATCAAGCCCGCGGTGGCAAAGACTTGCATCAACTTTGATTTCAACTACATCAATCAATTCTTCTATCTCATTGATTCAGTAAAAGCCGCTAATTAGATTTCCTATATTTTCAACATTCAACATTGATATTTTCAACACTGATAAGCAACCACAACTTCCACGAATCACTCATGAAAGTAGTCATGTGCTCGTTACCTAGATTAGATTTCTCTTCATAGTTGGAACATGATTTGCTTTATTAAGCTTTATACTTTTCCATCAGGCAAACTGATAAGGATAAAACTAAGGAGTCACCTTAGATTTTGCTTATAGAGATAATTTTAAAGATAGTCTTGTCTTGGCCTCCACCATCAGCCTTTCTTGGAGCTTTATAGTCATTTTTTAAATGATCATTATTCTCACATTTTCGGTATTCTTCTCTACCATTTCTTTTGCCTAAACTAGATTTTCCTCTTTTGGAGTTGAATTTATCTCTGCCTATATTTCTGCCATGATTCTTTCCCATTATTTCAACATTCAACACAGAACATCAAGATTCACCATATGTTGTGTTTCTGCAACTTCTTCATTCATCACGATATCATCAAAGTTTAACTTCATTTTGCTTGATGATTCACTCACGGTCGTGGCAAATCTATCCCAGTTGTCCAAAAAAAGTCAAAATTAATAGTGCCCTGACCTCTTCCTCGAATTTGATACTCACAGAGCACAACTAACTAGTCACAATATTAAAATTGTTCAAGCGTTCAACCATCAAACAGTTTTCGTCATCTTCATATTGTATAACTTCTTCATCAGAAAAAACTTCACATATCTTTGTCTCTGTCGCCATGAGATCTACCGTAATTATCTCATTTATTATGTTGAACTCTACAGACGAGGAAAGTGAAAGATGAATCAAACTCGTGGTTGTTCGATTCAACACTTCCTATTTTTTCAGTGTCATTATTTCAGGAATCTTGGTAATTTCTTGTAGTGACAAATAATTTTTTTGTATACAACAAATCCTCTATTTGCATTTTTCAGAATGCAAATTCAATCCATTTAACTTCTCCACCCTATACCAACGGCCATTGCTCCCACTTAAATCAAAATTCTTAAGAAAAGGAAACCTTCTGCTCTTATACTATTTATTGGAATCTAAACTGTTATGGCTTCAATCAATTAGGATCAAACTCACACCATGGATAACAAGAACAGACAAATATGAGAAATACAAAATAAAATATCAAAAAAATATGCACAACAAAGTAATTAAAGTAAAAAACATCAGACTTTTACGTGGAAAAATTTGAGAATGAGAAAAAATCATAGAGCTACACCTCACTAAAATTTTAACTATGAAAGGTGAAATGTACAAATATTTTAACCACTTCGATCTTCTCTCAGTAATTCTAAAAATTACAAGAATACCACTCCAATTCATCTCTTGATGATATGACGAGAGGAATTGCACGCCGAAGATTCACCCCTCAAACACTCTGCAACTTCTATGCTCCGTCAAGAAATCATTGTGCACATAGGAGTCTTCTTTTTGAATTGAGAAATTTAACTCTCGTAATCGAGAAACTGTCTTTGTTTAACCACTTCAACACTCAACATACATATTTTTCACTCTTGGCCATCAGCACTAGGAACGAGCGAAACAATGACATAACTACATCCGGTTGCGGCGTACTTACGCCGCCCTGCGTAGCTATGCCAACTTTAGCAAAAGTACAACGCGACTGCATTCTCCATGCTTAATAGAGTCATGTACATACATACATACCACCCATTTTTTATATAGTCACATACCTAACAGACAAACATTACTTTTTACATTTATACCACTCAAATCTTTCACATCACAAAAAATAATATCGCTATTTTAACTTTAAAAAATTGAAATATAACCATTTATGCATTAAAAAGATGACATATATATAAAACGGGATAATTACATACATCCACTCAATTTATTTGTATTTACATATCTAACCTCCAAAGTGTGTTTTACATTTATACCACCATATATTTCATATCACATAAAAAATACTACTTTTTTCATCTTTAAAAACTGAAATACACCTTATCATGCATAAGTAAGGTGATTGTATGCAAAAATTGAAGTAAAATGAAGTTTAGGTGTTAGGTAGGTAAATACATAGGAATTGTGTGGTATGCATGTAAATCTTCCCTTTTTTTTCTGGCATTTTTTTACACAAATTTATTAGATTCTCTACAAATCAGCCCCAATTACAAAGCCTAATGTATCAATTCTTGTCATTGTTTTTATTTGGTGAAAAAAATACAGGTAAGAACAAGGCGGCATTTTTTTGGTTTGGGCCTTATCCCAGGGTGATCATCATGGATCCTGAGCTTGTAAAGGGCATTCTATCGACCAAATTTGGTCATTTTGAGAAACTAAAACCAACACCAATTGCAAGGCAGCTATTTCTAGGTGTAGCCTCTTGTGAAGGTGAGAAATGGGTCAAACATAGGAGAATCATCAACCCTGCCTTCCACACTGAAAAGTTGAAGGTAATCTCTCATTCTTGTGTAAGAAACTTTGGCATCTGACGAGAAATCCAAATTTAGGGCCTCTACCTACATACCAATTGTTTTTTGGGAGAATTTACATACATACCAATTAATATCTATCTATTTACATATATCACACCTAAAATTTGATTTTTTACATTTAAACCATCGAAATCTTTGATATCATAACAATTATATCACTATATTAACTTTTAAAAAGTGAAATACACCTTTTAATGCTTAGGTGATGTGTAATGAATGTAAAACTTGAAGTTTAGGTGTTACATATGTAAATACATTGGAATTGAATGGTATGCCTTAAATTTTCCTTTTTTTTATTTTTTTGTACAGATAATGATGCCAGCGTTTTCTGCTTGTTGTGATGAGCTGATAAGTCAATGGGAGGACTTGGCTGATAATGCGGGTGTATTTGAGCTAAATGTTTGGTCAGAATTTCTGAAGCTTTCAGGAGACGTCATCTCCCGTGCTGCATTTGGTAGCAGCTATAAAGAGGGGAGACGCATTTTTGAACTTCTGGGAGAGCAAGTTGAGCTTGTGATGCAGGCTGCTCGGAATTTGTATATCCCTGGTTTTAGGTACTTATTATTTTTTTTAATTTTCTAGTAACAGATGCCGTTTCTATTAAGTTTATTTATTTATTTTTTTAACATTATCATGCAGTACATCATAGGCTGCTTCATTTTTATAATATAGATATGCACAAAATCATATAAACATTTATAAAAATAAAAAAATTGGTTAAAACAATGCAAATGATAATGCAATTGTTTCAACTGGAAGCAATGTTTAGAATTCTGGACAAAAAATTTGTACAACTAATTAAAAACCATTTGCTCGTAAAAGTTAAGACTGTATCGGACCTGAATAAATCAATTAAAAGCAGTCAGAAAAATAATAAGTTTTTGTGATATAAAATGTAACAAGAAAATAAGTCATCAATTCAAATATCTCGTTTATATGAAAAGATAACCCCTCTTGAAAATCTTCAAGCCTTTCGCTCGATCAAGTACTGAAATCCTGAAACTAGAAAGAATTCAAAACCTAACTAAAGCTTTATTCAAAATGACTAAATAAATGAGCTTTGCTTAATCCAAAGATCAACCATTTTTAATAAAAAAAATTTCTACATATTTGAGGGATAAGGATTCCATATTAATTATACATATATAGCTTGAAGAAATTTTACTTCAATAAATTGTTTGTGGATATTCGTCAAGCTAACATAGCATGATTACACTTCCTATATAGAAATTCATTAATCATCAGTGTCCTCCAAAGCTTGAGATATTCTTATTTCCAGAATCTGATATAGGATTCCTAGGTTCTAGACATTTTACTTTTTAGCATAAATCTACAATGAGATTCACAAAATTAGATCACAAACTCTTAATTGTAACAATTATTCGTTAGTTTTTGATAAAATGAAAAATATGATGGGAATCAATCTTGATAAATGATTTGACAGTTTCCTAATCGAAATAATGTTAAAAATTTCAATGAATGAGAAATGATACAAACAATTAACGTAAATCATCACTACAAGAAAAAGCTCGATTAGCTTCGTTTTTTTTTTCTGATATTAAAATGGGTGTCGCTAATTTACTTTCGTCTACATTAGTGTCGGATTTTAATTTGCGTCCGTATTAGCTTCGAAATCAGCCGTCGCTAAAAATAGCGTCCAACATGCAAGAGACGTGACGTAGTGATACAAGAGGGTCGAACATGACCGACGCTAATTAGTGCCGGCCATATCCGACGCTAATCAGCGTCTATGGACGGCCATTCCGCCGGCCATATCCGACGCCAATCAGCGTCGGTCATAATCTAAATTATGCCACCTGCCATGTAATAAGGAAATATCTTAATCTTTGATCTTCTACTTGATCAAGGAGTTGACAGGAAGGAATAACACATTCAACTAAACAATTATTGATAATAACTAAACCCTCATTTTACATGCCAGAGATCTTTATATATAATTACAATATCTCCTTGAATCTCTTATCAAACAAACACACAAAGAAAAATGTTCAGATGAAATATACAATGAACAACAAATAATTAATTATCATGGATCCAAAGAACATTAAGTTATCAATATAAACATTCTCCCATAATCTAGTAATCACAAGTCATATATCAACAAAATTTATAGATAAACATTTGAAAATTAAATTTCTACGAAATAAAATTTTATATTTCAGATTATTCATTGTAATGACTCATAACTTATGTTTTTAATGATTGTAGACTTTGAGATTTGCATCAATTAAAAAAAAATTAAATTTGGTTGATATTTGTTCTGCTAATATGTGTGTCACTACTATATTTTGCACAGTGACATTCATGATTCATGATGCCTATATTTGTCTCGACAATGAATAAAGTATTGTTTAATATTCAACATGTTATAGGGTTCATATATATATTATATAGATGAATAAAGTATTGTTTAATATTCAACATGTTATATAATATAGCTTCCAGCGACATAATTATGTTATTTTTGGGAAATTATACATATGATGTATTTAGCAGAAGTTCAGAGGAGGTAGAAAGAGAGAAAAAAGTTAGTTGATAGTTCAAGCTAAATATCAGTTGCTAAAAAATGTGATATTATTATTATTTTGAGATTTTTAACTCTCAAGTAATCATCCAAATTTGCTTATAACTTCATAGGATCATATTTTTCTAGCACTTAATTACTTAGGGATTTTTGCAGGAAATCTTTCAAGTCTAGATGAATTATCTTCTTATCATTTGATTTGAATTGTACATATCCTCAGTTCACATATGTAGTAGATGATAATTATCGTAATCAGCAATAAGTTTTATGAAAATCATGCATGTAAATAAATAATGATGCAATACGATATGGTTTAAATAAAAAAATTGCTAAAATATTTATGTATTTCTCAGTGAACATACTATAACTAATTATATGAGAAGTTTATGTAAAGAATAAATATAGCATTTATTAAATTTCATAAAATTTTCTTTAGATGGATATAGCTTAAATATATTGTGCCTATCATATATTTGGAAAAGTTCTTTAAAGAAAACTAGCTAAATGGCTTAAAGTTAGTAAAAAATGAATTGTGTATTTTGATTTCAGCAAATTAGATGGAGATTGAACTTTTATGTTTTATTGGAGACACTGGTCATGATTAGTCCTTTCATATGTTTATATATATATATATATATATAGATAGATATATATCTATATATATATATATATATATATATATATATATATATATATATTCTTTCTTCATAAACTTCTTTCTATAAAGTTATAATAAAGTAGCCGAGTCCAATTTAAAAATTACAAATTTTTTTTTATTCACCATATGGATAAATTTTTTGTTGATAATTTGTTTCAAGCTGTGCTTTCAAGCTTGCTTGCATTCTTACACTAGCTTAATTGGCATAAATTCAATTCACAACTGTTGGTAGATTTAAATTCTAGTTCAAATTGACATTCAATATTTGATTTGATGCTTAAATTAAATTTAGTTTTAAATTTAAACATAGTTTTATATTTGCTGTTAACTTCTTAGTTTTATCTATTGCTCGACTTTAGATTCAAGCTCATAAACATGTTTTATTTAAAAATCTATTGCAAATTCATATTTAATAAATTAAATCTTGAATCATTTTGCAATTATTGAAAAAAATACAAAATAATTCTTCAATGTTATTCTTAATTTATTCTACTAAAAATTTGTTATTTGTATTTTCAATTAAATTTTTAATGTATTTGCAAGAAAGTAACCAATATTTTGAGCTATAGATTTTTACCCACCCAAAAGAACAAGCGAAGAAATCAAAATCATGAGGAGATTGTTGCATTACTTAAAATCATGATTGAACAGAGAGAGTGTTTGATAAAAAATGGTAATGCTGTTCCTAATGACTTGTTGAGCTTGTTGATGGAATCAAACCAAAGATATGCTCAAGAAGGAGATCACCTGCAAGATTTTAGTTTGACCACAGAAGATATGATTGAAGAGTGCAAGTTATTTTATGCTGCTGGGCATGAGACAACATCAGTTCTTCTTACATGGACCATGATTGTGCTCAGCATGCATCCAAATTGGCAGAATCTTGCAAGAGAAGAGGTTTTGCGGGTTTTTGGACATGACAAACCTACTTTTGAGGGATTAAGTCGGTTGAAGATTGTAAGTAGTATCTGTTGCTTTTCACCTGTTTGCTATTCCTTCATTTATTTTAATTATTTAAGGGACAAAATCCTTTAGTTTTGTGGATGGAGCTGGAAAAAACAGCCTTTGATTCACTAACTAGTTGTTCAAATTTTACTTTTATTTTTATGAAATATCTTGATAGAAAATTTATTAGGATATAACGATATTGGTTCAAAATAAGAAAATATTTATTATAAACCATATAATTTTTAAATAAAATTCAAGATAACATGTCATATATTTATCTTATATAATTTGTTTTAAAATGTTATATCTTTATGCTTCCTGTTTTTTAAACAAAAAGTTTCCTCAAAACACTCCATAGACCTTCTATAGCTGATGCTAAGGTCGCTATACTAAGATTTGATACTCTTTTTTCAGTTGACTACGATTCTCTATGAGGTTCTAAGATTATATCCACCTGGAGTCACACTTCTTCGACAAACTTACAAAGAAGTAAAGTTGGGAGAGTTTACTTTTCCTCCAGAAGTGCAACTTGTGTTGCCTATCCTCCTCCTCCATCATAGCAAGGAGTTTTGGGGTGAGGATGCTGAAGAATTCAACCCTGATAGATTTTCTGAAGGAGTTTCAAATGCAACAAAGAACCAACTCATCTTTTTTCCATTTGGTTGGGGTCCTCGAATCTGCATCGGCCAGAGCTTTGCACTTATAGAAGCAAAAATGGTCTTGGCGAGAATTCTGCAACGCTTTTCAGCTGAATTGTCACCATCTTATACCCATGCTCCTCACACTATTTTAACTCTTCGGCCTCAACATGGTGCTCAAGTCATTTTACACAAACTTCCTCTCCTATAAATAACATGGCTCAAGTCCTATAAACTTTCTGTAATATAAAATTTTATGTCATTATCATATTGCTACTATCTTCTTTTCTTCTCTTTGTTTGCTTTTTCTCTAGCCTTGTTATAATTCGTATTGCTACAGTTTTCTTTTCTTTGCTTTTTCTCAAGTCTTGTTATCATTTTTTGCATTCTCTTACATGAAAAATATTCATACAGTCTATAATCCTTATATATATATATATATATATATATGTGTGTGTGTGTGTGTGTGTGTGTGTGTGTGTGTGTGTGTGTGTGTGTGTGTGTGTGTCCAATGCGTAATAGGGAGAAATTAAATCTGGTTTATATTTAATATTAGGGGCATTTACATGTATACTAACTAATTTTTATGTATTTACATATCTATTACCTAAACTTTACTTTTGCACGTTTATACCACCCAAATCTTTCGTATGAAATGGAAAAAAAATAACTATTTAAATCTGGAAAATACATTTTTTATTTATGCATACGTAAAGTGGCATATATGTTAAAGTTGAAGTTTTCCTGTTAGTCATGAAAGTACTCGGTACTTATGTAAATCGTCCTTAATATTAGTCACAATAAAATGGTGGGCTACTATAATTCATGAAGCAACTTTTTTGCTGGCTATGATCATTGTAAGGAAACTATAACTAATTGATTGGTTATATGGAATTATATTATTATGTTATATGATTTGATATAAATGTTAAGCTTATCCTATAAAGATGAATTGATTACATTGAAGTATATTATTTAAAGATAATTATATTTTATCTACATTAATTTATCATATTGAACATAAAATACCATTTTAAAAAATATAAATTACTCAAATACATCTAACATTATTGTCACTATTATCCCTTTTTTTATAGAATTATAAAGTAAAAAAAAAAAATTTCTTGCACTTATTTAAATGTATCTCTTGTTAGCAACTCAATATACATGAATGATTATAAGGTGAAGAATGATTATAAAGTGTAAAGCTTAGAGTACAAATACTTTTTTTGTGTTAAAGGATAAAAAGAGTTGGATGATATTGCATGAGATAAGCGGGCTTGCATTGGGTTGGTGGTGATATAAGCTGATATATAAAAGTTTAATTGGCATTGTTGTATGAGCCAACTTGAGCTTCTTATGAAAGAGTTGAGAAGGAATTGAAATGATAGAGAAAAAAAAGAAAGGGATATAGAACTAAAGGGGATTCTTTTAATATTTAGAACTTGGCTTTGGAATGAAAATTTCATTTTGAGTTTTTTTTTTTGTGCTTGTCCTCTCAGGTGAAGGACTACTTGATTTTTTGAGTTGATAATCATTAGAGAATAATTTCTAAGGAATGAGATCTCCACAATGAAGAAGTATTTGTATTGGTCAAGTTCAACTTTTCCCGACTTCACGGGTTACCTTAGATCTATCTTAAATCACATTCATTCTCTTTTATTTGATTAAAATTTTTGTTTTATTAACAAAATAATAGCTTGAATCACTTCTTGTTTTACACATCTTTTTATTGTGTAACGAATATGTTTCTCCTAAAAAATATAAGATTTTGCAGCCTTGGCTTATGAGTATATAAATCTTTGGTCATTTAAAATCTATATAATTCTTATATAATTAAACTCTTATCGCCCATACTTTTATTCATGAGAAAAACAATTTTTTTTTTTAAAATCTTTTTGCATGAAAATAAAATATTTTAGTGAGAATATGAGTGAATCTTAAATAAGAAGAGTATGGATTTTTCAGGATTTAATTTAAAATATTCATATAAAGTCTTAGAGTACACATACTTGAAACTCAAAAAATGAGACCAAGAACACTTAGATTAAAAAATGAATTCGAACCATGAGAGAACAACGATTTTCTGACACTAACCAACACCCTGGAAAAATTAAACCCAAAAATTTGAGAAGAACTTTGATTTATTAACATAACTAACAAAATTAGGAATTAAATAAATCACTTTTTAAATAGTGAACCCTTAAAATAATTCAAATTGACAGACTCTTATTTTTATAACCACCGCCTAGGATAGCTCTATATTGTGAACCTTAGATTAGCTAACATAGGCGAAAGCCTAGGTTCACACACATTCTATAATAGTTCAGTTTAGAAGCCTAGGTTAGTTTATTAGGTACCCAATATATATAATTAATGATTAGGACCTAGTAACAATGGCCTACCCCCTTGGACTACATGGGTATCATAGAATGAAATGACATATGGTTATTGACAAAGATACCTGAAACCATTAATAATAAGACAGTTTGTCTTAAGTCATGGTGGATATTAATGATGTTGGCACAATTTTAGGAGGGATCGTCCTGTGGAAGTTGTCGGTCGCAGGAATAAAAATCTCGTCGTCTGCATATAAGTTTAAAAAAATATGAAATCAAACTGATCTCATACCTTTCAAAGTTTAGATGAAAGAGCCTACACCTCAAGCTATTTATCTATTTTAAAAGATAAACACAAGACTTGAGAATGAGGCTCAATCAAACAAACTAAGAAATATATTACATCCGTTTGACCTGCGAAACCATTTTATTATAAGCCGACAAGTTCCCCTATTTAATATGAAAAATTTAAGTTGGGTTCGGAAAAGCTTCCTATAAGGGCAAACCTCTATAGTTAATTACATCTTAGCTAACCGAAGTCACCTAAGAAAACTCTCAATAAAAATCAGGGGATATTATCTTTAAGAATTTCAAAGAATAGGATTTCAACGAGATCAGATAAAGAGGTGTGAAAGGGGAATGACTAAAATATGGAACATTTTGTTTTAGAATCCAAAGGAAGAAGAAATAGATGATGTCACGGATCCTGAGGAGAACCTCAGTGACTTCCAGACTATCATACTTTTTTGGCTTCAGTTTTGGAGAATAGAACTATTTATTTTATCCTGCTAATTTTATTAAGTAGAGCTTACATTTATGTGAAACGATCACACAAATAGCCTGAAAGATGTGACGGTTTAAGTCATGACGAACGACAACCTCATAATCCTAAGACGAGTTAGGGCTTATATTGTATAACAAAACCATACAAAGGTCTAAAGATAAGTTGAGGATTTATGTCGCACTAGACAAACAACCTCGAAATTCTATTGATTGTTATTTAATTCTAAGGAATGGTTTAACTGGTGTAGACATGTTCTGCTGTTGAAGATGGTCGTGCTCCACACAATGCTAACTCCAACCTCCTTATCGTAGCGATTTTAAGTTTTCTAACGTGTCAAGTCCTGATGTCAAATCAAATGTTTCCTAAGATTATGGTTATTTGAAATATTATGGGGGATATTAAAGTTGATTATAACAACACTGGTTAGGATCCTATGGTTCTCTCGTTCCGGTACCACTATTTTCTTTCAGATTCACTTAGTCCAAATGAATTTACTAAACTCAACTTAATGAGTTCCATATTTTCATTTAGACCATGGGAAATATCGTTAGCAACCGTAGGTTACCTCCTCCAAGGGATTCCCAATCATCCGATAGAGACGTTTTAATTTATTTACTATTTTTTTATTTTATTTTGTTTGTGATTAAATTTTGAGTTGTCTTATATTTTGAATCTTGTGGTGGTGAATTTTATCTTGTTTAATTTTAGATTTGGTTTCAGTTTGTGGCTATGCTAAAAGTTTTGGTTTTGACATGCAGGGTGACATCGTTGTTTAACATGTAAGTTCACAAGCAAGAAAAGTACAACAAAGAAAGTGCAGGAAAAGAAGGTGTTGTAAACTATTGTCGGCACTATTTTGATTGAGAAGTTGCTCGTAAGAAGTTGTCAGTCACCGGAATTGAAATCCTGTCACCCTCTTCGGAAGGACATTTTGATTTACATATATATATATATATAGTTTTAGAAAAATATGAAATTAAACTGACCCCATACTTTTCACAGTTTAAATGAAAGATCGCTATACCTCAAAAACTATATCTATCCCAAAGGATAAACACAAAACTTGAGGATGAGACTCGATTAAATAAACTAAGAAATATATGACATCCTTTTGGTCTCGGGATCATTTTATTTGCCGACAAATTCTCCTATTTAATATAAAGGATTAAATAGGGTTTATATTAAGCTGGGTTCGGACAGACTTCTTATAAGAGCAAGCCCCTATAGTTTATTACATCTTAAATGACCGAAGTTACGTAAGAAAACACTCAAAAACTCTCGATAAAAATCAAGAAATATTATCTTCAAGGAGTTCAAAAGGATAGGACTTTTCAATGAAATCGAATAAAGAGGTGTGAAATAAGAATGACTCAAAATTGAAATATTTTGTTTTTTGAAATCCAAAGGAGGAAGAGTTAGAGGATGCCATAGGTGAGAATTTACGTTGCATAGGCAAACAACCTCAAAGTCCTATGACTTTGTTGTTTTAAGTATAAGAAAGGAAGATAGGTTTAGCTGGGGAAGCCATGTTTTGCTATTTGTTAGGGCTTACATTCGTGTGAAACGATCATACAAATATCCTAGAAGATGTGAGGATTTAGGTCGTGACGGACAAAAATATTGGAATCCTAAGATGAGTTAGGGCTTATATTATATAGCAGGCCTACACAAAGGCTTAAAGATAAGGTGAGAATTTACGTTGCATAGGCAAACAACCTCAAAGTCCTATGACTTTGTTGTTTTAAGTATAAGAAAGGAAGATAGGTTTAGCTGGGGAAGCCATGTTTTGCTGTTGAAGATGGCCATGCCGCCCACCATGCTAGCTCCGAGCTCCTTGTCGTGACGAGTTCAAGTTTTCTAGTTTGTCAGGTCAAGAAGATGAGTTAGGGCTTATATTATATAGCAGGCCTACACAAAGGCTTAAAGATAAGGTGAGAATTTACGTTGCATAGGCAAACAACCTCAAAGTCCTATGACTTTGTTGTTTTAAGTATAAGAAAGGAAGATAGGTTTAGCTGGGGAAGCCATGTTTTGCTGTTGAAGATGGCCATGCCGCCCACCATGCTAGCTCCGAGCTCCTTGTCGTGACGAGTTCAAGTTTTCTAGTTTGTCAGGTCAAGATGTTAAATTAGGTGGCCCCATGGTTGAAGTTCTTTAAATTTTATGGGGGATGTTAAAGTTGATTAGAGCGACACCGGTTAGGATCCTATGGTTCCCTCGTTACCACTATTTTCTATTGGATTCACTTAGTCTAAATGAACTTACTAAACTAAACTTAATGAGTTCCATAATTTTATTTGGACCGTGGGAAGCCTCATTAGCAACCGTAGGTTACCCCCTCCGAGGGATTCCCGATCATCCGATAGAGACGTCTTAATTTGGTTGAAGTTGTTGTTTTTTTGATGTTTGTGATTAAATTTTTAGTTCTTTTATATTTTGAGTGTTGTGGAGGTGATTTTTATCTTGGTTGATTTTATTTTTGGTTTTAGGTTTTAGTTTTGTGGTATCCTAACAGTTTTAGTTTTCATGCAGGGTGAAATTGTTGCTTAGCATGAAAGTTGACCACGACTTTATATATGCTTAAAAATATAAGATAAATATGGACGTAATAAATATTCAATAATTTTAAAGTCACACTTATCAACGCAAGTATACGTATCGCTCAAGTAATATAGGGCTCTAATGGAGTCCTAGATATCGATCCCATAGGGAGTAAGTTTAGAACTATGAACTAAGATTTTAGAAAATCAATACTGTAATCGCAACAACGAAAATCAATTTGTTTATCTGTCACTAATAGGAAATTGAAATAAATATGTAATTTTAATAACTATTAAATAAC
>NW_018230889.1:18155-19469 GCF_001263595.1 Phalaenopsis equestris | reverse complement strand
GTGGAAAGAAAAACTCTAAATATAAATCATACCTTAGTATTTTAGGCATTTTCATCATTCTGAAATTTTTGCAGGCCTTCTCAACATTTCTACTTCACCTGGTCTGTAATATTAGGAGCTTTCTACACATAAATCATTAAAGGAATTTCTGGGTAATGAAATTTTGAAATAAGTATAAAACTAAAACATTAAACAAGCACAACATTTCCTAACACAACCATAATACTAAACAAAACAATTACAATTAAAATGCAAAAATAAAAATCAAATTACATTACAATCCACAAAAATACTATTCAACATCTATTAAACTATACATGCAAATTTAACTATAACACTAAATTTTTAATAAAAATTACAATATAATAATAAAAATGAAAGTCCAAATACACAAAAACATCCATTTCTAATATAAAAGATCATAGAAATAAAAGTACAAATACAAGTACATCAATAGCATTTAAATATCAAAATCCCAAGCTATATCTTCATCGCCTTGATCAGCACGTGGATTGGGCTGATACTGAGTATATTGCGGGTACTCAAGAAAAGTAACATCAGGCTCACCTCTGTAGTGTCGGGCCTGAGAAAGGCTACCTAAAAATTTGAATGCCTCTACAGGTACTTACTATCATAATCGTGTCAACGTTATAAACCTCCAATCCTTTAACTTATAAATTCTATGCTCTTCCGCTGCAAGGTCAACTCATTCATCAAATCAGAGACGGTAGGGGAACTAGAAGGTGGAAGGTCATAACTTGTAGAGGGTACATCTCTACTAGTAGAAGTTTTTTAACTTCTACTCCCAGTTCTCCATTTCTCATGGGATTCATAAGTCTTTAAATTAGCTTTACTAATGGATTTCATAGGGTAAACCCATTCTTCATCATCTCCAGCTTTCACTCCAGAAAGTTGGCAAAGTGCATAAATAAGACCAGGATGTCTTAGTCCTCCACTAGTCTCACTCCTCGCCGTAGTCAATATATTCTTAAAAATTATTCTCCTCATATTTATAGTTCTATTATTCTGAATACAGAAATTTAGAATAGCACTATCTCTAGTTACCTCACTATGGTGATAGGCTGGTAACAAAGTAGAGAAAATAAAATAGTGCTAAGGCTTAGAGGTGTCATTCAACATGGAAGCAGAAAAAATTACCCGTTCTCGCTGCTTTATCTTCCATGTTCCTTTCCCATAAGTGAGAAAGTTAATCACATCATTCAGGGGGCCTTCCATTGTACTAAATGATTCATATTGGCAGGTATAAGAGTTTGGGACTTCGTAAAAGGTGTTGATGCGGGCGGCAGTAAACTC
>NW_018230889.1:12030-16620 GCF_001263595.1 Phalaenopsis equestris | reverse complement strand
TCATCTCCAGCTTCCACTCCAAAAAGTTGGCAAAGTGCATAAATAAGACCAGGATGTCTTAGTCCTCCACTAGTCTCACTCCTCGCCGTAGTCAATATATTCTTAAAAATTATTCTCCTCATATTTATAGTTCTATTATTCTGAATACAGAAATTTAGAATAGCACTATCTCTAGTTACCTCACTATGGTGATAGGCTGGTAACAAAGTAGAGAAAATAAAATAGTGCTAAGGCTTAGAGGTGTCATTCAACATGGAAGCAGAAAAAATTACCCGTTCTCGCTGCTTTATCTTCCATGTTCCTTTCCCATAAGTGAGAAAGTTAATCACATCATTCAGGGGGCCTTCCATTGTACTAAATGATTCATATTGGCAGGTATAAGATTCTGGGACTTCGTAAAAAGTGTTGATGCGGCGACAGTAAACTCAACAGGAAATCCACGCACTTGAACGATTCCATCCCCATAATAGATTACATTGGCGTAGAACTCCTTTACAATGTTTGCATCAGCTTTATTGGTGGTGTAACAAAAGTTTTCCCACCGAAGTTTTCCCACCTCCGCTCGGTAATAACTCGTTCAATTTCTCCTCCCGGACTCTCAAAAACTCGATCTTGTATACACTTCTTTCCTTCAAATACAGAAATAACCTTGATTGAGCCTTCACATTGATGAAGCGAGACTCATTAAACTCAATTTGTCTCTTTTATTGTGGAGCCATTTCAATCTAATCAAAATAATAGAAAAATTCCAAAATATACTTCAAATATGCAAATAATGACTTCCAAGAGCGATTCTAAGAGTTCAAAGCTAAATTCCATGAATTTCTTCCCAATATTTTCTTCACATTCTCAAAATTTTCAGATCTTCTCAATGTGAAAGAAATTCATGGTGAAAATCCAATATTTTTTAGTTTGGACTGAAGCTCTTACCAAGAGATGATCAAATTCGATGTCTAAATGCCTTGAAATTGCCCCTAAATCCAAGATCTCTCAAGCCCTAGGTCAAAAATTTTGTTTTTTAGAGGAATGATGAATAGTGGCGGTTGATTGGTCAAAATCGCGGTTAAAGGTGTTTTTTTGTGAGATCACCGTCAACGAGGATCTATTGGAATTAAATCCTAAGTCCTGAGAAAAATCCGTCGTCGGCGGCGTCGAGGGCGCCGTCGGCGGCCTCTACTGAGTTTGGTTCAAATTCTGGAACTTTGCAATTTTGATCAATTTCAAGCCTTAACGACATGTTTTCAATCATTATAGATATAATTTTAAGTGACTAAATGATGTAATTAGCACATATAAACTTTCACAACACAAAACATCATATTTATATATAAATTCCAAGGGGTACAATATAGTTACATAACACACCTAAGTTTGGTATTTTCTCAACCTCAATACATTAATTCAGCATCGCAATCCAAGCCTTAACACTCAAAATGCTGAAAACAAAACATCCTATGCTTAGTCTCAACTATAAAGAGATCTAAAAGCATAATTCTAAAGTAAAGCAAATACAAAGTTCAAATCAAAATACATAAATAGACAGATAGGTAGTATTATAATTCTACTAATCTTCAGACTCAGTACTAGATTCTCCTCTGAGATCACCCATTGATTGCACATGAACAAAGAGGTTGTAGAAGGGTCAGAATGGAAACTCTTCAGTGGAATCCTCTTCTATTAACTTCATCCTCCTCTATCTTCTAAATGTCCAGAGTGATCAAAATGTTCTTTCATCCTCCAGTCTAGATGATCGAAGAAATTAAAGATATTATTAATTGCATTCATGACATTTTGTACCTCCTTTTTCAATTTCTTGATTTGGCGCAGGATCACCAGAGACTTATCAGGAATTAATGGTTGAACTGGTAGTGAAATCTGAGATGATTGATCTACTATAATGACCATGCCATTTTCATCTTAAAAAATCGGGAATCTCTCAGTTGGGTCCAAAGGCTTCCAAGGTAAGAGTACATTTTCCTAATTTTCGTAGGACACTTGGAACTGACAGCAAAGTGAGAAAATTGTGGAGGGGTGTCCAAGCCCATAAGTTGATCCATGAACGATCAGGCCCAAATCTGACTTCACAAATATTGATCTAATGTCGATCGGTAGTCCCCTTTGGATGCTTTAATTCAAAATAGCACTTTCTTTAGAAACTTTACCGATCTTCATCTTCATTGTCGGTAATATTTTGCAGAAATGAAAAAGTGCCAATATTTTGAAACGGGATTTAGGAGTGTCACAGCAAGAACTAACATATTCGTTTTCTTTTGTTTCCCAGTCGTCAATTTCATCCGTTAAATATTGGTAAATTTAATTCATATGGTTTCTCGTTGAAACGAAATTGGAATAGTGGCAGACAGGAACATTTTCGATCATGTATAATTCGTTAATCCGTGCAGGAGTTAAGGCTCCCTGGTTGATTTCATGCAAATTTGCATAAAATTCTTTCACCACTAGAACCACCACGGCAGCGGTAGTGTAGCACAACACTTCCCATTTTTGCCGCACTATCATTTCTTCAATTGCCGCCGTGGGATTATTCAATCCGTGATTTACGAATCCTCGTTGAATCCTCGTTCTTTGATCAATCTTTTCTTCGTCAGTACCTTGTTGAAGATTTGCTGCGCTTTCGCACTGATAAACTTTCGCCGATTGAAAACTCACATTCTGGAATTATCAGGGGAATTGGATGCAATAGGAATGAAATTGGTGGAGTTTCACTTCTTTTTGAGGGGGAAAATATGAACTAGGAATCAAATTTTAGAGTTTAAAAGGATAACTCTGCCGCCAGTCTCGCCGTCGGCGGGGTTGAGGGCGCCGTCGGCGGGGTCGAGGGCGCCGTCGGTGAGCCTTTGTATTAATTTTACCTGGACTCTCGGGAAAAACCCGACGTCGGCGACATCGAGGGCGCTGTCGACGGCCAAGGCAAAGTTTTAACAGTTTCGCTCTAGTCCGAATGCGTTCCAATTTTTCTTTATGGATCCAATTCTTATGATGATTCAAGGGTAAATAAGAGTAGTAGAGCTTAATACTACCACAAACTAACGATAATTTCAAATACAAACAACTATAATCACAGTAAAAGTAAATATAACTATGGGTTGCCTCCCAATAAGCGTTTGGTTTAACGTCGTCAGCCCGACCTATTCATGTGTCATTCAGGTTTACTGATCATTAAAACCTTTTTCAAATTTGGTCTTTTACCCTTAAAATATGATTTTAATCTGTGTCCATTTACTTTAAATCTATTTTCAATATTTTGATCTTCAATCTCAACAGCTCCGTAAGTATAAACTTGGTTCACAGTAAAGGGTCCTAACCAACGAGACTTCAATTTCTCAAGAAATAACTTCAGCCTAGTGTTGTAAAGTAAAAGTTCTTGTCCTGGTTCAAAGTTCTTTTGGTTAATCTTTTGATCATGCCATAACTTTAATTTTTCCTTATAAATTTTGTCATTATCATAAGTTAGTTTGTACAATCTCTTCTTCCCAGCATCTTTCAAATTATAATTGAATTATTTAATCGCCTAATACGCTTTATGCTCCAATTCTACTAGTAAGTGGAAAGTATTTTAAGTCTTTCCAAAAATCAGTTTGTAAGGAGTCATTCTAATAGGAGTTTTATAAGCAGTCCTGTAAGCCCATAATGCGGTATCCAGTCTCGTGGACCAATCTACTCTACTAGGGTTTACAGTCTTTTCAAGTATTTGTTTAATCTCTCTATTAGAAACTTCAGCTAACCCACTAGTTTGAGGATGATAGGCAGTAGAGATTCGATTGATAATATTAAACTTTTATGATAATCACTGAATGTATTTATTCCTAAAATGGGATCCTCCATCAGTGATAATCATTCTAGGGATTTCGTATCTAGTGAAAATATTTTTCATTAAAAATCTTGAAACACTTTTAGCGTTACAACGAGGTAATGTTTGTGTTTCAATCCACTTAGAAACATAGTCTACTGCAATTAATATATATAAGTTCCCAAATGAAGGAATAAATGGTCTCATAAAATCTAATCCTCATACGTCAAAGATCTCAACTTCTAACATGAAATTCAGAGGCATTTCATTTCTTCTAGATATATTGCCTACTCTTTGACATCGATCACAAGTTTTTATGTATCTATAAACTTCTCTAAAGACAGTAGGCCAATAAAATCTAGATTGTAAAATTTTATAACCAGTTTTATCAATCCTAAAATGTCCTTTAAATTCAGAATTATGACATTTCTGAATGAATAGCTCAGTTTCTTCATAAGGTACACATCTTCTCATAATCAGATCTTTACATTGTTTATATAAATAAGGCTCATCCCAAAAATATGCTTTCGAATCATGAAAAATTTTTTTTGTCGTTGCAATTTAAGCATATGTGGCAAAATACCACTTACAATATAATTAACAATATCAGCATACCATGGTATTTTCCACTCATTAATATTATAAAGTTGTTCATCAGGGAAACTATCTGTAATTTCGTTGTCAGTGTCAGATTATTCATGATTTTCTAATCTTGACAAATGATCAGCAATTTGATTATCAGTTTCTTTTCTATCAATAACCACAAGATCAAATTCTTGCAT
>NW_018230889.1:8757-10273 GCF_001263595.1 Phalaenopsis equestris | reverse complement strand
AATGGTCTCCCTAAAATAATAAGTATTTCTTTATCTTCCTCCATATCTAAAATAATGAAATCCACAGGAAAGATAAATTTATCCACTTTTACTAACACATCTTCTATAGTAATTTTCATTGGTGTAAATGGATACTCTAAATCTGGGTATTCATGATTCTTTTCTTTTTCAGTACCACTTTCTCTTTTTCAGTTTCTGTTTCACTCTTCTGTTTCACTCTTGTCTCCAATTCTTTTCCACTTCGTAATTGTATCGCTTTGATTTGTTTTTTTCATGATCTTTAGAATTTTGTTCTACAGTACTAGGAAAAGTTCCTAATGTTCGGTTACTAAGCGCAGTAGCCACATGTCCCAATTGGTTTTCAATATTCTTAATAGCAGCTCCTTGATTTTGTAATTGATTTCCTTGAATTTGTAATTGATTTCCTTGATTCTGCAATTGTTGACCCATGTTGAATATCAGCTCTTCCATAGACAACTTCTTTTCCTTAATTTGAGTGTTGCTGTTAAATCATAGAGGATAAGAAGGTCTATAGTTTACATTTCCTTGGTTGAATGAATTTCCTAATGGCTTCACTGGGTTATTTGCCTATTATTGATTTGTAGAAGAATTGTTATTCCAATTGAAATTTGAATGATTCTTCCAATCTGGGTTATAATAGTTTGAATAAGGGTTGTTAGGTCTATTAATAGCATTTAAAGTCTTATATGAAGGTTGAACATCCACAAATTGCCCAGATGAATTCTCTTCCATCATAGGAGGTGTTGGAGAATAATTAATCCCATAGTGATCTAATTTCTTTGATATTGCAGCAATCTATGAAGCCAACATAGATATCACATCAGAATCATGGATACTAGTTACTCTTTTAGGATTTACCCATTCATAGGGCCATTGAAAATTGTTGGTAGCCATCTCTTCTATTAATGAATAAGCCTCATCAAAAGGTTTTGACATTAAAGAACCACCACCACCAGCATCTATAATCGACCTAAGAGATCCCAATAATCCATTATAAAAAGTTTGAATTATCAACCAATCTGGTAACGAATGATGAGGGCATTTCCTAAGAAGATCTTTAAATCTCTCCCAAGCTTCGTATATTGACTCTCCATCAATTTGACAGAACGATATTATGTAATTTTTAAGTTTAGTAGTTTTGGATGGAGGGAAATATTTAGATATAAATTTCTGTGAAAGTTTTCCCCAAGTTCTAATAGATCCTGGTTCTAACGAAATTAACCACATCTTAGTCTTATCCCTCATTGAAAAAGGAAAAAGTCTAAGTCTAACAACATCGTTTGAGACTCTATCATATTTAAAATTAGCACATAATTTTAAAAAATTCTCGAGGTGTAAGTTAGGATCTTCATTTGGTGTAACTCCAA
Organism: Phalaenopsis equestris; assembly: GCF_001263595.1. Lineage (NCBI taxonomy): Eukaryota > Viridiplantae > Streptophyta > Magnoliopsida > Asparagales > Orchidaceae > Phalaenopsis > Phalaenopsis equestris. Next base: position 8,885 of record NW_018230889.1, on the reverse strand, counting down.
ATTGATTGTTTTGTACCATTTGGATAATAGCAATTTTAAGCTCAAATGAATTAGCAGCTACATCAGGATTTTGGATAGATAAGTGAATTTAATCTGCTGTAGGATTTGCATAATCTCGTAGGGGTCTA
>NW_018230889.1:8516-8734 GCF_001263595.1 Phalaenopsis equestris | reverse complement strand
TCATGTTGTTTTCCATTGTATCAGAATTTCTAGGTTCTCTTCTTAATCTTCTAATCTTTCTAACGGTTCGTTTTAATTCTGAATCGTAGGGTATAAGATTTTTAGGTCCAAATTTACACATACAATTTGAAATCAGTACACAGTAATATAATTAACTAAATTTGAAAATAAGTTGCAATTCAAGTAAAATTTTTTTAATAATCCTAATTTGTCCGTTA
>NW_018230889.1:1445-7689 GCF_001263595.1 Phalaenopsis equestris | reverse complement strand
AAATTCATATATAAAATCAAAGTCATACAAACTACAACAAGTAAATAACTTATCTCTAATTTCTCACCAAGAACACTCCTCGAAGTTCCTCTAAATCTCTTCCTTTCTTTACAGCACACAGAATTCTTCGAAGTAGCGAGGAGGAAGAAATCTCTCACTTTCCCTTCACTCTTACAATCTCTCAAAGAATTCCTCACAATTTTTACACACTACTGAAACCTTTCTAACCTCCAGGAACTCCCTCTAGCACTTCTTCTCCCTCAATTTTTGGCCAAAACATTCTTTTAAAGTTATGGATGAGCTTTACCAAGACCAAATCCCTGGTGGCAACCACCCGCCGACCTCACAGTCGGCGGCCTCGAGGGCGCCGTCAGCAGACCTTCCTAATGAATTAATTCTGGAGTCTCGGGAAAATCTTTCCGTCTCTCGGGAAAATCTCGCCATCAGCGCCCTAGTTCAATTATGCACATTTTGATCCTTTTCGCTCCAAATTCGTTCCTTTTTGCATCTTTTTGCTCCAATGACCCTAATTCATCATTCCTGCAACAAAACATGAAAAATACATTTCTTTAAAGTGCAATATCATAAGAAATAGTATAAAATTGGTATGAAAATCTCAACATATGTTCCTCTGGTCACGAGTTTTGTAAGAATAAAAAGTACAACATGAAAGTATAAGAAATACAACACTGTAAACTATAAAAAGCGTACCTTGCGAGTATTCTCATTCCACCACCTGAAACTCAAAATGCATGTGAGAGCACTTTATATAAAGCAAAAAAGTAAGGTTTTAGTAATTTACCTAACCCTAGGTCATAACATGGTGGGTCTCTATTTGATTAATTAAGGCTGATTTTATCAAGCAAAACATATTAAGTTTAGTAGACCTCCGAGGCATCCAACAGATCTAGAGAAAGAAACAGGTCCATGCCACTCTCTCACCACCTGATGAAAAGTCTCAAACTCTTTTTTAAACTTATTATGTTTCTTAATAACCCATCTTGTAAATACCTTTAATACTCAATGAACATTGATGTTTCAATTATCCCGAAGTGTATGGTAATTATCATTTATAATTTAATTTGAGGATTATGTGGGTGAAGACCCTTAACGAGGCAAGTTAATGTTATCAAGACACTTAGCCAACTTTTTAATTTGTGCTTGTAGTGTTTTAAAGATGTTTAACGTTTGATCATTTTCACTTTTCTAATCCTCATTTAATCAAATTTGATTTAGCCTAGATCACTACTAAGCCCTTTAGACTTTGGTGAATGTCTTAGTTTTTTTTTTAAGGTTGAATTTTAAGTGATGATGATTCATTTTTTTTGAAAGTGTTTTGAACATCAAATAGGGGTATTAAATTAGTGAGTTACTGTCCAAATTTTAATAATTTAAGGAAATTACAAATTTATCCTTTTAATTAAGAAAAGTGAGATGAGTTTCTACCAATTAATTTCATGTATTTCAGTCATCCAAATATGTTGATTAGGATCAAAGATTACCCATTTCCTCTTTTGACTTAAGCCTAAATGTTAATTAAGGCCAAATTTCTAAAATTACATTTTTACCCTTAAGGCTCTATCACTTCATAATTCATCAAATTTAATTCAAACGATCTTGGAATTTTTATCTCACCTTACTCATGGGTCAATCAAGACAATAGAGGAGAAAATGTGATTTTCAAAATTTAATTTAATTTATATAATTATTTACATGCAAGAAATAGGACTTTTCAAAGAAAATTCCCTTACTTGACCAAGGTAGAGCCTAATCCCTTAAAATTTTTCTTGGAAGTAGAATTAGGCTAGAGAATCATTTGGACAAAAGTTCTTGTTTTTTTGAAATTTATTTGAATTATTAAAATTATTTTAAGTTTTGGAGTGTTTATTAATTATAAAATATTTTAAATGTGGAAAATTAAGTTTTATATTTTTAATAATTATTTCTGAGGTAAAGTAAACTAGAGTAACAAGTTTTACATTTTTATGATTTTTCTTTTAATTTTTAGAATTATTTTAGTGAAAATCCATTTTTAGCCTTGAAAAATTATTTTAAGCTTCAAAATTCAATATCTCCACTTAGAAAATCAGGAAAAATATTTTAATTAGTCTTGAATGTTTAGGAAACAATTTAGAACATATTCATGAATTTTATTATTTTTGTGATTTTTATTACTTTTTAATTATTTGAATATTGAAAATAGGCTTGAAAATGAAAATTTTATTTTATTAAAAATTTATTTTTCGAAAATTCTTCTGATCACAGAGAACTCGAAAAACCAATTTTTTTAATTTCTTGAGCTATATTTTAATTATTAAAAATCATTTTAGTGTTAAAAATGATATTTAACTTAAAAAGTCAATTTGAGTTATTAAATAAGCTCCAAATGTTTTGAAATTTTTATGGGAAATTTTCTAAACTTTAAATCACAGTGGATATTAAAAATTAACTCATTTAGATGTTCGTATTTCCCAAAATTAATTTTCTTTTGTGTTTTAGGGTTTGTGAAAATTAAGTGCATTTTTAATGACTTAACCCTTGAAATTCTTTATGACTTAACTCATAAAAATATTTCTAAAGGGTTCTCTAGTCTAGTAAACCTTCCAAAATTTTCTTAGAATTTTTTAAGCAACATACTAAATATTATGATTAATTCATACAAATAATAGACATAAACTTGAAAAATATGGATCTCTATCTAGAGATCTCCTCTGACTTTGGAAAAATCAGAGAATGTTCCCTAAGACAGAGGCAAAAATATGCCAAAAGTTCAAGCCATGGTGAAATTTCAACATGCATGGAGAATTAAGAGACTCAAAATAATATTTAATTAACTAAAAATAAACTATGCATCAAATAAACTTCAAACCATTTCCACAACGTTCTCCTCTGTTCACTGAGCACTAGGGTATTTTTTCTTTTATTTTTGTGATTTTTCTACACAAAGATATGGATTTTTAAAGATCAGGCATTTAAATAAGTCAGAAAATAACCTATTTTACTATTTAAACGTGCGACACCACCTCATTCTAGGCAGCTCCAAACGCTACAAGCGGCGCGCATCCATTCGATGCCGCCGTCCATGCCAGCTGCCACGTGTCCCGCTGTTCACGCACGAAGCTCTCGTCCAACTCGATCTCGTTCATCCATCTGATACACACTTGATCAGATGGCTCTCTGTCATCATCCCCGATAGAGTGAACCCGTAACAGTTCAACTTCAAACCTTAAGATATTGGCCTAAACTCAACCAAATCGCTTCGGGTTTCATCCTATGGGCTCTTCTAAGAGTGACAAACACAACCATACGATAAACATACCATTAAATTGATTCTAATTAAATGAAGAATCAAAATAGGCTAAAAAAGAGGGGAAGTTCAATACCTTTGCTCTGAGAAGGGAAGCTTCAATCAGAGGTGCTTGACATATTTGTGGAGGTCCGAGGAGGCTAGGGATTAAGTCTCTTACTGTGGTGAAAGGTCTAGGTAGGAATTCGACCAAGCTTGATTTCAGGTGTTGGTCTAGAGCTATGCTAGTGGCTCTGTGTGAGGGAGATTTGATGGGGCTTCTTCTTATTTCACTGTGGTAATGGTGTGGGTGAGTTTAATTTGATTTTGGTGGAGTGTAGAGGTATGAAGAGCTCTTTCCTATCTCCGACAAGGTTTTGAGCTCTTAAATTGAGCTCTGACAAGGGGCTTTAAGGCAATGTGATGGTTGGGTTGCACTGTGGAGGTCTCAAAGAAGCTCAGGGAGTGATTTGGAGGAGTTTCTTTATGAAAATTTCAGCACACCTCCATGGCCGTGGAGGTGGAGTTTTTATAAAAATGGCTTAGGGGTGGCTGTCATGGACAATTGGGGGGTGAAATGTGCTGCCTATGTGGAGGGCAAAGAGGCTCTAAGCTTCAAATGGGATGAGGTGGCCTCTAGGTTTTAATTGGGTTTAGTTCCATGGGGGGTGGCTCTCGATTTGGCCATTTTTCGACCACTAGGCTAGCCGGCCAGGCCGGGGGAGATGGACAAGAGGTCAGATGAGTCAGGAGAATATGTCACAACAATTAAATGTGTTGGTGTTTAGTTTTGGCAAAAATATCCTTGGCTTAAGTAAATTTGGCAATAAATCCCTTGATTTGGGGATCTCTTGGTCCATGGCTCATTTAGGTTGGATTAGGTGGGTTTGGTTCAGTCTTAGGGGCCCTAGGTTTGACTAAGGTGGAGTCAATTTGACCACATTTAATCCAAGTTGGTCACATTGGGTCATGGGTTCAATGTGGGTCCCAAAAATGAGGTCAACACTAGCCAAGTCAATTGGCCCAATTGATTGATGTATTTGATGTAGATGATTGTAATGAATATTTTTGGTGAAGGGTTGAAGTGATTTTGAGTTCAATTAGGGGTTCAATTTGAGGGATTTTGGAATTTTGGTCAATTTGGGCATGTTTGGCTAGACTTGGGTCTATATTGGGCTAGCCTTGTGCTAAGTTCAAATTTATTGGTCCAAATGCTCAAAGGAGATGTTGTGAATATTTTTTCCATGAAAGAATAAAGTGGAAATTTTGGGGCCAAGACAATCAATTTGGTGAAATTTGGGGATATAGCCAATTTGGGGCAAAATTTGGGGCTTTTTGGATTTGGGTTGAAATTTTTGGATTTGGGTTGAAATTAAATGAAATTAAGGTTTCAACAAGGCCAATTGAAGATCAATTTTAATGTGTGGGAGTGTTATGAAGAGTTTTCAACATAAATTGTGGCAAATTGAGTAGGCCACAAGTTCAATTTGGTGGAACCAAGCCATAGGGCCAAAGTTGGGGGTTTGGTTTAGATCAAAATTGGGCTCAAAGCATGGGCCAATTGAGCTTGAATTTGGTTTAGATTTGTCATGTGGAAGGTGAATTTGAGTTTATAATTGAAATTGGGTAAATTATGACCAAATTGATGGACATTTGAGGTGAATTTAGGGAAATTGGGCCTTTAAAGGCAATTTGGGGATTTTAGTCAATATGGTTAAATTGGTCAAATTGGGTCATGTGGTAGTTAAGAAAAATGAAATTGGGAATATTTGAAAGGTTTTGGAAATTTTTGGAATTTTTTGGAAATTCTAATTGAAATTGGGAATATTTGAAAGGTTTTGGAAATTTTTAGAATTTTTTGGAAATTCTGATTTTTTTGGCTAAGGAGGGGCATTTTGGTAATTTGACATTTTTTTGGTGATTTTGGGTAGTTTGGATGTTTTTAAAAGGTTTGAAATTACTTTTGAACAAATTTAGGTATTTTGGGTGAATATGAGAAATTTGGCCAAATTTAGGGTTTCAAGGGCACTTAGGTAATTTGGGAGAGTTTAGGAGCAAAAAGGCTAAGTTGAGTATTTTGGGTAGCATTGGGGTGCTAATCATCATAAATGAGCTATGGACCAATAGAAACCCCATTGGGTCCTCTTTGTACTGGTTTTAACCAAACCCTAGCCTAAGACCAGTGGGTTTAGGGGACCATCTACATGAGTCTCCCAAAGAATCAAGGGACTAAAGTAAAAAAATTTGGGTTTAGGATTGTGAGTGATTGCGAGTGAGAGTGAGTGCCTTAGACCTAGATCAACACCAATAGTCAGTCCTAAGGTCAAGCAGTCCTATGGGAACTCATCTTGATCTCTTCTATAATGACCTCACCTACTAAGTGTTAGAGGTTAGGACCAATATGTAGAACTTCAAGTTGAGTAAAGAAGTGTTTGGAATTTCTAATGGTGAGGGTTCTTTTTCTAATTTTCTAGGAATAGTAAACAGGAAAGTCTTATGGCTAGACCCTAGGCTACTAAAGAGAAAAAAATAAACCTCAACCAAAAGTGAGGTCAACAAATGGACCCCCAATAGGTGTGATGTGCTGGGAGAACACACCTTGCGTATTGGCATTGACCGACGAGATCAACAAAACTAATACAAACTTCTAAGTCAACAACCATAGAAGGAGTGTAGAATTGTGTGTGTTATTTGCTTATGCTGGAATTAGCAAGTGAATATTTTATTGAAGTCAAGAAGCAAGAACTCTCACCGGGGATTGGAGAGTGGGTTTGAGTTATCAAGCTTCAGAATGGGAATCAGTATGTAAGTGCCGACCTCGAGGTGGGAATTGAAATTTAGGTATTAATTTCAGAAGAGGGTTAAAATTTAAGGACCGACCTCGAAACGGAGGGAATCAGAACTTAAGGATTGATTCCAAAATGAGAATTGAAAGTTAATGATCGAATTGAAAGTTAA
>NW_018230889.1:0-1405 GCF_001263595.1 Phalaenopsis equestris | reverse complement strand
TCAGAAGTTAAGGACTGATTCCAAAATGAGAATTGTAAGTTAATGATCAATCTCAAAAGAGAGGATCGGAAGTTAAGGACTGATCTCGAAAGGAGGGAATCAAAAGTTAAGGACTAATTCCAAAATGAGAATTGAAAGTTAAAGATCAATCTCAAGAAGGGACTCAGAAGTTAAGGACCGGCTCAAAGGAAGTGAATCAGAAGTTAGGGACTGATTTAAAAAATGAGAATTGAAAGGTAATGATCAATCTCAAAAGAGAGTCGGAAGTAAATGACCGATCTTGAAAGGAAAGGAAGCAGAAGTTAAGGAATGATTCCAATCTGAGAATTGAAAGTTAATGATCACTCTCAAAAGAGAGTCCGGAGTTAAGGACCGATCTCAAAAGGAAAGGAATCAGAAGTTAGGGACTCATTCAAAAATGAGAATTGAAAGTTAATGATCAATCTCAAAAGAGAGTCAGAAGTTTAGGACCAATCTTGAAAGGAAAGGAATTAGAAGTTAGAGACTGATTAAAAAATGAGAATTGAAAGTTAATGATCAATCTCAAAAGAGAGTCAGAAGTTAAGAACCAATCTTAAAAATAAAGGAAGTAGAAGTTAGAGACTGATTAAAAAAATGAGAATTGAAAGTTAATGATCAATATCGAAAGAGAGTCGGAAGTTAGGGCCGATCTCGAATTGAAAGGAATCAGAAGTTAGGGGCTGGTTCAAAAATGAGAATTAAAAGTTAATGATCAATCTCAAAAGAGAGTCAAAAGTTAAGGACCGATCTTGAAAGGAAAGGAATCAGAAGTTAGGGACTGATTCAAAAATGAGAATTGAAAGTTAATGATCAATCTCAAAAGAGAGTCAAAAGTTAAGGACCGATCTTGAAAGGAAAGGAATCAGAAGTTAGGGACTGATTGAAAAATGAGAATTGAAAGTTAATGATCAATCTCAAAAGAGAGTTTGTGGTGTTGAACCCATATATATGTGTTATGTGAAGACATTGCTGAAGAAGATTTGTGAAATTTTTGTGAGGTTTGTGCAGAACATGAAATTCCGCGGGCATGTTAAGAAAATTAGTGCAGACAAAGATAGTCGTGCTACGCGAGCAAAGAGTAAGAGACCTCAAAATCGAGCAAATCCACTCAACAAATTTATTTTCTTTTCTTATTGTTTTTATCATGTTTAGTTTTCAAAATATGTTTTCAAAATTTAATTTTAGTTGGTTGATTTTCAAAAGAGAGTTGTTTTGTTGTTTATTTATTTGTTATTATTTTTATTTAAATTTTATTATTGTTAAAAAAAATTGTTGTTTCTTTCTTTGTTCATTTTAATTTTGAACCAACGTATGGTCCGTGGATTTTATCCATCGCACAGAAAGACAACTGACAAAAAGACAAATTTTTGAAAGAAACTTCATT
>NW_018230888.1:0-521 GCF_001263595.1 Phalaenopsis equestris | reverse complement strand
TATCTAGAAGAAATGACATGCCTCTGAATTTCATGCTATTTTCATGTTAGAAGTTGAGATCTTTGATGTTTGGGGATTAGATTTTATGGGACCATTTATTCCTTCATTTGGGAACTTATATATATTAATTGCAGTAGACTACGTTTCTAAGTGGATTGAAGCACAAGCTTTACCTCGTTGTGATGCTAAAAGTGTTTCAAGATTTTTAATGAAAAATATTTTCACTAGATACGGAATGCCTAGAATGATTATCACTTACGGAAGATCCCATTTTAGAAATAGTACATTCAGAGATTGGCAGAAAAATTTAATATTATTCATAGAATCTCTATTGCCTATCATCCTTATACCAGTGGGTTGGCGGAAGTTTCTAACAGAGAAATTAAGCAAATACTTGAAAAGATTGTAAACCCTAGTAGAATAGATTGGTCCACTAGATTGGATACCGCATTATGGGCTTACAGGACTGCTTATAAAACTTCTATTGGAATGACTCCTTATAGACTAATTTTTGGAAAGAC
>NW_018230887.1:0-4040 GCF_001263595.1 Phalaenopsis equestris | reverse complement strand
CGATAAAAATCAAGGAATATTATCTTCCAAGAGGTTAAAGGAATAAGACTTTTCAACAAGATCGGACAAAGATGTATGAAATGTGAATTGCTCAAGTTTGTAAAATTTATTTTTAGAATCCTAAAAGAAGAATAATTAGGGGATATCATAGTTCCTGAGGAGAACCTAATTTACTTTCCAAGCTATCCTATGGTTTGGTTTCAACTTAGAAGAAAATTATTTAAATGTTTCATCCTGCCAATTTTATTGATTAGAGCTTACATTTGTTTGAACCGATCACACAAATAGTCTGGAAGATATGAGACTTAGGTCATGACGAATGATAACCTCAGAATCCTAATGCAGGTTAGGGCTTATATTGTATAACAGAGCCATACAAAAGACTTAAGGAAAATTGAAGAATTATGTCGCACTAGGAAAACAACCTCAAAGTCTTATAATTTATTGTTTAATTCTAAAAAATGGTTTAGCTCGTGTAGACATGTTTTGCTGTTTAAGGTGGCTGTGTTGCCCACATGCCCACAATGCTAGCTCCAAGCTCCTTGTTGTGGCGAGTTTATGTTTTTTAATATGTCAATTAATGATGTAAAATAAAATGTTTACTAAGGTTTTGGTTATTTAAATATTATGGGGAATGTTAAAGTTGTTTAGAGCGACACCGGTTAGGATCCTACGGTTCCCTCATTCCGACACAATTACTTTATATTGGATTCGCTTAGTCTAAATGAATTTACTATACCAAACTTATGAGTTATGTACTTTTATTTAGACTGTGGAAAATATCGTTAGCAACCGTAGGTTACCTCCTCTGAGGAATTTCCGATCATTTGATAGAGACACTTTAATTTAGTTGCAATTTTTGTTTTGTTTTATTTGTAATTAAATTTTAAGTTGTCTTATATTTTGACTGTTCTAGCGGTAATTTTTATCTTGTTTTGATTTCTTAATTTTTTTTAGTTTTAGTTTTATGGCTATCCTAAAAGTTTTAGTTTTGACATGCAGGGTAACTTTAAGCATTCAAGCAGCAGAAAGGTAAATAAAAGTAAAAGTAAATGCAATAACTTAAAAGCATACTTGTCAATTCTTCCCGCTCCTCTACCTGAAAGGTTAGCGTTGTCAATATGTATATAATTTTGCAACTAATTCAAATTGCAGGAGTAGATGAAGGTATAGGTATCAAACCCTAAGTTATGACTTTATTAAGTGTTGTAAGACCTTGTAAGTCCTTAGTGGATGATTTTAGAGCAAAATATAGCAAGTTCAATTTGCCTTTCAAAATATTCAAGAGATTTCAAAGTGCTCGGAGCTTGTCCCTGAATCACTTTGAAGATTTTGTGAAATATTTCTAGTTCATTTTGAACTTATCATTTTGTTTTATTAATCATCCAAGGTTAAGCTAAGGTTATCACATTGATCAAGGAAACTTGATGTTTTATTTATCCCAAGGCTAGGGCACTTAGTTAATCAATTGATATTTCATTTAAGAGTTATATGGGTGGGTGCCTCTAAGGCAAATTTATGTAAGTAAATGTTTTGGTGTCTAAAGTTAAAATCGGGCTTCTAGTGTAAAAAGGTGTTAATCATCAATCATGTTATCTTCTAAGTCTAATCAAATGAGTTTAAATGTCAAGTCTAGGTCAGTACCAAGCCCTGAAAAATCACAGTAGGTGAAATGGTAACTTAGCAGAAATTTGATTTAAATAACATGCATTCTTATTAAAAGATCACATTTTAACTAATTATGGTCTTAAAAGTAAGGAAATATTATCTTCCTAGGTTGAACCCATCACTTAAGAATTAATTAATTTTGATTGACTTCCAAGTCATGATAATTAAGAAAATTACAATTTTTTTCTTTTTATAGGAAAGGTGGTAAGTGAGTTCCTACCTTTTAATCTAATTTTAAAGGTGGTAAGTGAGTTCCTACCTTTTAATCTCATTTTATATTAATCATCCAAACATATTCATTAGGATGAAAATTACCCATCTTCCCTTTAATTAATCCTAAATCATGATTGAGGCACCAGAACCTAAAGTTACTCTTTTACCGTTGGGGCTTTTCATCTCATATCTCACTAATCAAAATTCAAATGACTTTGTGAATTTTTAGAGTGTCCTATCCATGGATCAATAAAAGCATTAGAGGAGAAAATGTGGATCCTCAAAATTTAATTTAATTTAATAAATTATTAAAATTTAAAAGGTAGTATTTTTGAAGTTGATTTACTTAACTATCCAAAATAAAGTTTTTATTTATGAGAAAATTTATAGAGGTCCCCTTAGGTCAGAGAAACACTTATACAAAATTTCTTGCTTTTTTTAAATTAAATCTTTTAAATAATTTTGTAACAAATAGTGATTTTTAAGATTTAATTTGAATAGAAAAGATTTTATATTCAAAGAAATTATTTTTAAAATTTTTACTAAACCTCTCTGCGCCCAGGGAACTCAGAGAAACAAATTTTGCATTTTAATATTTTTTAATTTATCTTTTATAATTATTTTAGTGGTAAAATAAGAAAAATTCATTTTAAGCTTTTAAAAATTTATTTTTAACTTAAAAATAACTTAGAAAAATTAGGAAAAATATTTTAATGAGCTCTAAGTGATCAGGGAACAATTAGACATATTTTAAAGTACTTTAGTATTTTGGGATTTTTAATTATTTTAATTATTTTAAATTCAAAATAAAGCTCAAAAATCAAATATTTTCTAAAAAATATTTTTTTATTTTTCCTAAGTGCTCCTGATCACAAGAAACTCAGAAAAATACTTTTCATAATTTTCCCAAATGTATTTAATTTAATATAATTTTTCTTTTGTTCAATAATACAAGGTTTCTTAAAAAACTAACTCTAATGCTTTGACTTATTGAAATAATTTTTACATTTTTACAGTGGATGAACATAATTTTCATACACAGTGTGGTATTGATTTTGTCAATTATATATTAGTACTTAATACACATAAATCAAAGCAAGATATATACATTTAATTAAATATAGAAATGTACAAAAAAATCCAAATCATCATGACCTTTTTTCTAAGCTTCTCTAACCATAGGAAACCTACTAAAATTATTCTCATAATATTTCAAGTAGTATTTTAATAGCCATCTTAGCTTGAAAATTAAGGATAAAAGCATAGAGATGCCCTCCAACCTTGGAACAATCAGAGAACATCCCCTCTGTCTTAAGCAATGAACCTAAAAGTTCCAAGCCATGGTGAGCAATGCTTGATCATAATTATTTAAAATACCCTAGAGAGTATTTAATTCATTAAAAATCAGAGAGTTAACAAATAATTTTTTTTAATCCACATTATTCTCCTCTGTTCATTGAGAAAGAGAGTATTTTTATTTTATTTTTATGATTTTTCTAGAAAAAGATATGGATTTTTAAAAATATAGTATTTAAATAAATAAAATAAATCTAGTTTTTTCTATTTAAACGCGCGACGCCACCTCAACCTATGTCAGCCTCTGAAAAGCAACATGGTGTTCCTCCATTCGATGCCACCATACACCTCAGCTCCTCATCAGTCCGTGATTTGTGTATCATCTCTTCATCCGGCTCCATCACAACCGTCCATTGAATAAACACGTGATCGGACGACATCTGTTCATCATCCCCAAATGAGCTAACCTGAGAACCGTTGACACTAAAACCTTAAGAAATTTGTCTAAAATAAACCATATCACATGGGATTTGTTCCTAAACCTTCATCTATTGAAGGCAATCATATCTGTAAAACTTATATGGTATGAAATACATTAAATACATATGGAGAATCAATTTATGCTCGGTTTAGGGTTGAGCCTCATAACCTTTGTTTGAGAGGGTCAATCAGATGGCTGTAGTAGCTCTGATTGCGTCCAAAAATCCTCCAGATAAACAACCTTTAGATGAGCTCTTGGGCTATGGAGAATTGTCTAGATATGATTTTGATCAAGGTCATTTTTAGGTGTTAGTCTAGAGCTAAGTTAGAGGCTGTTTAGGATGAGAATTTTGTGGGGAATCAACTCCTCTCACTCTGGTGAT
>NW_018230886.1:0-352 GCF_001263595.1 Phalaenopsis equestris | reverse complement strand
AAATTGAACTCATATACCAAAATTGGCCTAACCACACTAAGTCACCAAATTTGTGACTCCACGTCCACTAAGCTCTTCCTTTGGACCATCATAAACAACACTAAACCCACCTAAGCACGCTATGGACCAATGGATCCCAAAATTAAGGGATTTTAACCCATTTTTGGACCCAACTTGCAAAGTCTCCTCCATCATTGCTTACCCTTGGGGGTAAATTATAATTAAGCCTCCTCTTGGCTCATCTGACTTCCTGGCCACCTCCCCTAGCCTTGTCGGCTGGTCTAGTGGCCGGAAAACACTAAAATTGTGAGACACCACCAAAAATTTAAACCCAATTCAAACCTAGAGGCCA
>NW_018230885.1:5552-8987 GCF_001263595.1 Phalaenopsis equestris | reverse complement strand
AAGCTCCCATCAATTTACATATCTAAAATCAAAACCTTACTTTTTTACATTAACTTCACTCAAGTCTTCTACATCACATCAAAAAATATCTTTTTTCCACATTACAAAAGTGAAATAGTCCATTTCATGCATACAAATATGTCATACAAACAAAAATTGATGTCTAGATGTTAGCCACATTAATACCTAAAAATTTGATATATAAATATATAAAAAACTTTAATATATATATATATATTTGTATATCTTTTCATAATAAGCCTCTTCTCTCTCTTGCCATTAGCCAAAAGAAGACGTGAGGAATCCCAACAAGTCTAATAGGCTTAGCCATTTTCACGGTTGCCATTCTCCACTAACCCTTCCCCCAACTATAACAAGTTAAAAAACTCTATGTGAAGTGAAGCATGGCGTATAATTCCATGCCACCCAATGCATAAGCCTGTCCATGCGACAACGACTTCCCTTCCATCCTCCTCCATCCCTTTTAATTCTTTTCCCTTTTCTTCGCTAATTAGGTTTAATTAATGGAATGATAATATTAGTGGCGACGGATGGGGTCATTAACGGAACGGCGTTTACATTTCCCGTTCGGCTTCATCGCCTTTCCGTTACGGTCGAACGAGGCGGAGCCGGCGAGGGTCGCTCTCTCGCATGACGTTCCCACTTGGCTTGGTGCGGCTGTCTGCGTCGTTCACGTTAAAGACGTTTTTTCTTTCGTCTTTTTTTATTTTCTAGTTAGTTTTTTTTTTTCTTTTTTTCTTTGTCTTTTGTTTCTATTTATTTGTTTTTATTTATTTTTTCTTAGGATATTTTTCTCATTGTTGCTACAGTCTAGTAAGGAAATGCAGACGTACGTGCGTGCGTGCGTGTCTATATATAATAATATCGTGCATTCCACCAAATTCTTATGTATTTACTCTCTCGCACATAAGCTTTAATTTTTTACATTTATACCAAAGAAATAATTCATATCACATAAAAATACCACCATTTCTATAAAGAAAATGAAATACATCTTTTATGCACATGGAGGGGTATAGGTCTTCTTTATTCAAAATACAACCCACTCCCAATATACATATCTACCAATATATATATATATAAGAAATGGACTACACTGTAGGACAAATGAGAACACAGATGACCAATAGAAAGGGTTCCACAAGTTCTGAGTGTGGGCCTGCTTACACAGGAATGTAAGTAAAAGTTAAATCAAGTATTTGAAATATTGTTAAAAAATTTAGAATACATATTCAAGAGTCAAGAAATCTTAAGACTGCTCAATTATGACCTTATGATCAAATAATTATAGTTCATAAAATGCTCAAGTGTTTAACAAATGATTATTGAGCAAAAGAGTCAATAATGGCAGCTTAACAATAGTATTTTTGTGACATTAACCAAAATATATAAAAAATGAAATACTTTCACATATAAATTGACTCTTATGTTTCATTTGAGGGGGTTTTAAGGAGGATTTGGAATCAAAATGAGAGAGCTTACAAGCTTGAGAACCTTGGAGCAATTTCCTAAATTTGATATTAAGGATCATTACTAGCATCACTTACTATTTAACTGTCATCATTCAACTATATTTATCTGATTGTCAGACCTCTCTATTGTTGATCGCTTGTTTGTTATTACCAGACAGTCATCGGTTGACTTTTTTTTTAATGTTTAATATTGTGCATCTAACTATCATTATCTGACTGTTATTGTTTAACCATTATTTTCCATTATCAATTCTCATGTGATATTATTCAATTCTTATCATCATTATTCACGAAATTTTCAATTTCCCATCATGCACATAAGAAAAAAATTTAATTAAGATCTAAATTTTATAATCTTATCTTCTCTTATTGAGAGAAAAAGTTGACTTTTACAATATCTATCATTATAATGAATTATTTCAAGAGTCAAATCTCCTAATTTTTTTTTTTATCTTTAAGGGGTTTTTTGATGTCTTATATATATATTTTTTATTTATTTTTTTTCTTTAATATAAATTAGAGCGCAAAAGAGGTTTTTTGCAAGCAACTAGGAGACCAATAAGGATTTCTTCTAAGAAATTGTACCTATAGAATAAGACCGCACAAAATTAACTATATAATAAATATTAAGTAGATAATTTATAAATATTCAGTCTTCAAAATAAATAAAATCCATAAAAATCATTTTTGAATTTGTGACATGTTATAATTTTTATAATGTGTGTTAGTTTGTTGCGTTATAATGCATATATGATAATTATGTTAGACTCAATATAGAGATAAATAGTAAATAATGATAATCATTAATACGCCACCAACAAATTTTTATCATCCGACACGAATTTTCATCGGTCAGCACGAATCTCAGTGCAATTTTTTGAAGACGAGATATTCAAACTTCAATTGAGAGTCATCTGGAGCTCAGATTTCAGCAAAATTATAGTCAAACTGATCGGCTCGATGAGACGGACCTAATGATATGAAAGTTAGTCCAATTTGAGTCAAATCAAGCCCGAATCAAGTCATTAAACCACTACTTGAGGATTTCCGAAGGCATTTGAAAGGTCAAACGGATGTCAAATCAAGCGAGTTCATAGTCAAATTGAGCGTCTCGAAAAGACGAATCCAACGAGCCTAAGATTGCTCAATTCTTACATCATTAAGACACTCAAATGTCCATTAAATGTCATCTGATCAAGGGAAGCTTTCCGGGCCGTCCGATCAAAATGGTTCATATTCCTGCATTAATTACACTCAAAACACTATAAATAGAGCCCCACCTCTCACATGAAAGGGAGGAGACTGAAGAGAGATATTGAGGCTTTGAGAAGAAGCTTAAGTCCAAGATCATCATCGCAATTGTCGATCGTTGTCGACCACCACCGCTAGCCACCGTTGATCGCCGCCTATCACCGTTGACCTTCGTCGACCTTCGTCGACCAACGCCTACCATCATCAATTGTCGTTGACTACCGTCGATCATCACCGACCTCCGTCAACCACCGCTAACTAGACGTCGACAGTCGACGTTGTAGCTTGGAAAGCTAGTAACTCTTTCCTGCCTGTGCGACAAGGGGCATATTTAATCATCAACTCATAGTGGATTTTTACAACTGGGTCAGACCCCGTGGTTTTTTCCCTTTAGGGGTTTTCCACGTAAAAAAGCTTCTGGTGTCATCACAGCTTGATTCATTTTCATCTGAATGTTATTGAATCCTCGCGCAATACTAAAACAATAATTCATTATTCTACCGCCACAAATTTTCTAGCACGCATCAATCATAATAAAATTATTTATTATTAATTAATTATAGCTAATGGATTCAAAAGGAAATACGTCACATCTGATATGTACGTTTACTTGCTCCAATCTTCTAAGAAAAACAAAGAGATGAGTATAATAATCTGGAACTTATACATAAATATACATGTGTGTATATAT
>NW_018230885.1:0-5407 GCF_001263595.1 Phalaenopsis equestris | reverse complement strand
TTTCATGGGTAGGTGTGATAAATCCTGAGCCGTTGAGGGATGGAAACAGATACGGTTAGGTGGGCCTGGCAGTCCTTCATACATATTAACATTTGTATTTTAGAGGTCTAAACTTATAATAATAATATGAATGCGTGCAAGTAATACGTTTTCACTCATCAATCATCATCCAAAAGGAAAAAAAAGGGGACATTTACATACGTATCATAGAACTTTCATGTATTTAACTCCTGAACATTTAAACATTCATATTGTGATGCATACACGATATCACATTACAAATGTCACCAGCATTATCTTTGTACGAATGTAATACATTTTTCCATGGGCTAAATTATGAATAGAAGCACCTAAAATATCTAAATAAGCAATTAATATATATATATATATACCAGTAATTCAAATATCATCTACATATGAGTAAGAAAATACGAGTCATATTGATATATATGGAAGGGTTGATAGTGCTTAATTGAAATTTTTTAGTATATAAAAAATTTGAGAAAATAGAATATCATTAATTGGGTGTCTGTTTTAGCCCGAAAATGGTTTTTTTTTTTTTTCAATTTACATACATGGTGAGGATATAGATTATCGATGAATCCTGGGATTGAGACATATAATTGGTATCTTTGAGTTTCCCATGTAGTAAGGCATTAGAAATGTCCAATTGTTGGATTGCTTAATTTTTCATGATAACTAATGTAATTAGCATACAGATTGTAGAAGAAATTAGCAATAGGACTAAACATTTCATGCTAATCAATGCTCTACTGTTGTTTAGATTAAAGCCTTGAACAACAAGACATGCTTTATAACAAGCAATGGTCGCATTTGTGATATTTAATGTGAAAAGTCTATCTGCAGCTTAGAATATTGTGAGTTGGTGGTGGAGGAACAAAAATCCATAGCTTGTTGTTGAGGAGCCATGAACACTTCAAACATAGCATTTCTCTAGTGTGAGTTATTAAATAGTTGGTGAGGGCGTTGCTTGGTGGTGGTGTAAAAGGGTAGAAATTTTGCTGGTTTAGAATGACTAATACTGATCTTGTAAGCGTGGGATGAGTAAGAGAAAGATGTTGAGTATGTGAGGGAGATGGGATAGTTATGCAAGAGAAGGAGGGGAGGAATTAGAATAGGGACTAGAGGTGGATGGAGGGATATTGTGGTCAGAGTATGAGGGAGGGAAAATAGTAGAAATTTTGTGAGTTTGGGATTACAAGATAGATGTAGGGATTAATAAGGATCGTGGTGGTCGAGATGGAGGAGGAGATTTCGATGATGAGAATGAAGTAAGATCATGATAAGGGAAGTAATGTTCAATAAATTGAACATGCCGAGAGATAATAGTGCATTTTTTGGAGATGTTATAACAAATATTTCCTTTGCATGAAGGGCTATAGATCAGAAAAATACAAAGTGTGGCTTTGAGAGTTAATTTGTGAGTGTAGGAAGGAGAGTGCCAAGGAAAGCATGCACAATCAAAAGTTCCTAAATATTTATATTCATATTTTTGGTTAAACAATTGCTGAAAAGGTGTTTTATTGTAAGTATTTGAGGAAGGAAGTCTATTAATTAAGTAGATAGTTGTATGAAAAACAACCATCTAGAATTGTATAAGTAATTTAGCATGATTTAGTAAGGTTCAGGATGTTTCAATAATGTGTCGGGTTTTTCTTTCAGCTACGACGTTCTTTTAAGGTGTGTAGGGACAACTTAATTGGTGTTGGGAGCCATTATCTTGGACATATGTTTGAATATATGTTGTTTTACATTCACTACCACCATATGAACTAAAGAGTTTTATGTTTGTGTTAGGTTGATTTTGTAATTGTTTGTGCAGGTCAGTGAAATAAGAAGCAACTTTAGATGTTGAAGCTAAAGGAAAACAATGTCAGTATCTAGAGTAAGCATCAATGAATGTAACATAATACTTATAATCATTAAGAGAGGGTTGAGAAAACGGGCTCCAAATATTAATGTGTAATATACCTAAAATATTTTACTTGGTAGTGCTAGAAACAAAAGACATATTGCAACTCTTATTTTCATAATAGTGAGAACATGTTGTAGGTCAAGTAGAAACATATAGATGTGGGTGACAGTGAGAAATGTGTTGGAAAAATTTGACATGTGGATTTCCTAGCCGATTGTGTCAGGTGAAGGGTTGATTAATCATCGTTAATGCTATAATGTGATATACTTCATTATGAACTAGTCCATGTAGGATTGGTTTTTGAGTAAGGTGATTCTGTATAATAAAATCATTAGCAATAAAATTAATGGAACGTCTGTTATAATGCGCAAGTTTATAAACATAAATTAAGTTATGAGATATATGAGGAGCTCTTAAAAGAGAGAAAAGTATCAACTTACGATGTGGTGCGAGTAATAACTAGTGCCAATATGAGAAATCTCTATAGTTTGTCTTCTTCCAACTTAAAATTTGGCTTATCCAGTGCGTGAAATTGAACTTTGAAGATTCTCGCTGTAGGGGGTCAGGCGAGCAGCGGAGCTGAGTGTGAATTGTGATTTTGTGAAATTGAACTTTGAAAACTTGTTGAGGAGGGATTTTGAGTCTTTCATTAGCAAGATTACTTTCCTCACTATGAAGTAAAGAATAACTTTTTTTCCAAAGCAATTGGTTGAAGCTGAGTGTGAATTGTGATTTTGAATCCTTGGTAATTAGTGGGAAGGCCATTGAGAGTGTATAATATTATGTATTATTTCTCTATGTTTGAGCTAACGACTACAATGTTATCTACCATAGTCTTGATGGGGGTGAGATATTGCATCATAGTATTTGTGCCCACTATGATATTATCCAACTCATGTTTAAGTTGAATAACATAGGACCTGTTGGTTTCTTGAAATCTTCTTTCAAGAGTTGTTCATATTTTGACAACATAGTTGATATGTAAAACATATGGTAGAACCGATGAAGATATGGTAGAGAAGATTGTAACAACAAGGTTTTAGTCCACTAATTTCCATAGCAAATAGTCGGGATTATCAGTTTGTGTTGTAGTGGAATATGCATGAAATCTTGGAGGGGTGGTATAGTAAGATCTTAGAAGAAATCAAATCTATTTGCAAGACAAAGTTTAGGATTTATACTTTCCATATGTCATAATTTTCAAAATTAAGAGATGAGCTAACCACATTCTTGATGTTTGTCCTCAAGAACTTCATGGTGGCTGGGATGTTTGTTTCATTCATCTTATTGGGGAAATCTACAGAGTGCTCAGAGGTGGGAGATGAGGAATCCATGAATCTATGATGCCTTGAAGCTAGAGCTCTGATACCATGAACAAATCTTTATATAAGAAACTGGGAAGGAGCAAAGAGAAGCAAAGGTAATATCCTGACTTTATTACATACTTAACGGTTGCATTTGGTCTTTATTTACAGATACAAAATGTGACAAACTTTTAATAATGCTAAAGGACAAAAAGATAAATATGCATATATATTATATGTTATAAATATATAATAACAAGTGAAACCCTAGCCCATATTTGGAGCGCCGCAAGCCTTAGCAGAGAAAAATTATTCCATACGGATAATGCATGCAAAGATTCATGTGTTGTCTGATTTCGACCGTCGATCACAGCAAAACTGTATTTCAATGGGTCTCATTTAAAAAAGTAAATAAAAAACAAAAAACTGTGATCGACGGCTGAGATCAAACTGCACATGCATCTCTGCATGCGTTGTCCGTATGGAATAATTTCTCCTTAGCAGGAGATAATGAAAGGATTTCTCGACAGAAGCGTAGGTATGACTTATTAAAGAGATATTATTTGATCAAATTTATTTGTCAAAAAACAAATTGAATTAAGAAGCAAATTTCTATCAATAAAATCATTGTATTTACTGATCAACAGTAAATAACTGACAAAATACACATTTAATTTTTTTTTTAAAAAAAAAAAAATATAAGGGGGAAAATATAAAAAAAAAAAAAAAAAAAAAAAAAAACCTATTAATTTCGACAAATGGACAGATCATAAAAACCTATTGTTGATGTCTGCATACAACAAAGTGATAGATTTAGAAAAATCAATTTTAAAATCTTTCATAAAAAACCTATCTTTTTATATGAGAAAAATCTATAAAATAGCTAAAATATTCAATTTTTTTATGATAATTATGAAAAACAAAAACATCATATATTTAGCATTAATATATTCAAAAATTCATTTTTTGAAGAACTAACAAATAATTGTGAAAAATATATAGATGGGTGTAATCATCCAGCAAAAAAAATCAAACTACTTTATTAAAATAAATACAAGCCCAGGAAGAGCTCGAGCTCGAGCTCATGGCTCGATAAGCCCGGCTGGCTCGTGAGCCCGCTAATGCACCGAGCTTGAGGCGAATGGGCTCATTTACACAAATCTCAACATAGTATATGAATTACTTCTTACAATGTCATCTTAACTTTAATTTTAACAATCATACGTAAAAATATACGCTTTAATGAGATGAATCCTACTAAACAAAAAAAGGAGTTTTCCCGACTCAAAATTAGCTCAAATCAAGTGGTTGAAGCGAAGCTTAAAATGTCATGATATGAGTCGAACAATAAAATGATACCCAAATTTTGCATTCTTAAAATAAAAATGAAGGGCTCAATATGAAGATTCTAACGAACATAACAACGTTCAATTTTTAGTTCATTAAGATATCTATATATTAAAATAATGATATATGGTCATCAAGAGAATCGGTACCAGTTATTTAATAGAGCATTTTTTCAAATTTAGCTAGATAAACTTAAGAGAATATAATTAAAATAATAAAAAAAAAATACTTCTATTCCAAATATGAAATGAATGTTGGTCAAAATTTGATGAGAGAGCTTTCGAGATTCAAGAAATTGAATAAGATAAGATTCATCATATAAATTAGCTCAACTCAATAAGATAAGATTCATCAAACTTGCTCGGGCTCAATATAACTTAATCAAACTCATGTATTCGTTGTTAAAGCTCTAATTCTCTTCATCTGAATCAAAATACTCCAAGGAGTCTCCATATCAAACCTGCAACATTTTCAAAGGATCAGATAATCCATTTCTACAATGATATTAAACAAGCCAAGCTTCTTCGCCACCATAAGACCAAAAACCATAAGACCATAAGCCAAGCTTCAGCTGTTAAGGGAGAATAAAGAACAGTCAAAGCAGCAAAACCAACAAACAATAGAACCAGCAAAATCACGATAAACACCGCCCGAACTAGCAGCATTCGGCTTCCAACAACCATCTGTATTTAGCTTAAAGTAAAGAGCATTTTGTTTACACCAAATAACTCTAAAAGTTTGTCTAACATAATAATTTTGTAAATCAATCCGTTGAAAATATCCGGACATCATTTCCACACCTTGTCCCTTAAACTTAATA
>NW_018230884.1:0-863 GCF_001263595.1 Phalaenopsis equestris | reverse complement strand
TACTCCATTTCCCGGATCACATGTTTCACAACACAGTTTAGAAATTCAATTGTTTAAGTTCAGAGTTAAGAATTCATCATAACTTATTTTATATTTTAATATTGGCACATCCATATTATCTTTTCATTTCACCATATCTCAGAAGTAAGGAGAAAGATAAGGAAGACTGCTCAGACTTCATGGGAAAGATAAAACAAAACACAAATTTCATATATCAAAGAAATTTCATACAACACTAATAAATAAACAACACTTATCTGAAACTCTTTCTCAAAACTCTTAAAGAAAGCAAATCCCTTGTAGTCTCTCCTAGGAAATGTAGGAAGAAAAGATCTCTCATTTTTCTCCTTCCCTAACACTCTCAGAGAAGATTTCACACTTAATCTCACCACAAAAACTCTAAACTCTTAAAGATAAATTACTAATAGACTCCTGAATGGTGGTGGAATGAAGCTGGAAAAAGTGTATGGAGGCGAGGTGTAGTGAAAATGAGCAAGTAAGAATGAAGAGGAGCCCCTTTTCTGATTAAATTCGGCCCCAAATGGAGCCTAGAGTCGGTTCTCTAATATGTGCATCCAAAAACTCTTAAGAAAATGTCCAAATTCATCAAATATTCTAGAAACAGGGTCTGAACCGACATTGGCGCCGTAAGAGCCCAATTTAGAAAACACAAATTTCACCATATCTAAGATTTGGGAGAAAGATAAAGAAGACTACTCAAACTTCATGACAAAGACATAACAAAACACAAATTTCATATATAAAAGAAAGTTCATACAGCACTAATAGAAAAACACACTTATCTAAAACTCTTCCTCAAAGCAAATGCCTTGTAGCCTCTCTTTGGAAATGTAGGAAGAAGA
>NW_018230883.1:0-1050 GCF_001263595.1 Phalaenopsis equestris | reverse complement strand
ATAATATGTAAAACTATAGAAGTAGGAATATGTAAAAATTTGATTCATAAAGATTTTTTTCAGTTGGAGTTTCTCGAATTAAAATATGATTATAATAATTTTTTTTTTATTCGATCTCCATTTGTAACCTATATAGATACTTTCAATGATCTATTTGTATTTCTATAGAAATTATAATCTTATCGTCTTCCAACTCTTTTGGAGTATAAGTGTATTTGCCGAACCTTAATGACTCGTAATTCTGTGAGTTCTTAACAGTGAATTTTGTAAATATGTCTGTCCGGTTCACCCAATTATTATGACATTCTGGTAGACTAGATTTTATTTTTAAACATTTCGAAGAACTAGAATGGGTTAGTGCATAACAAATAGCAGATTCTAACTTTCTTCCAAATATTCTGGCTTACGGCATTGAGTTTATCTATATCCCATCCAATCATATCAAAAGATGATAGTATATACATCTATTGTAAGATTTTCATATCTTACCTCTGAAAATATTCCTCCATGAATATATGTTTGTAAATTAAATACGTTTGCTGGTTTCCCGGAAATTACTTCATCTTTAAGAAATGTTACAACTTTTTTGTTCAATCCATGCTAAATGCAACCGCTTTTGTGTCTCATATTCGTGAAGCCTGAACTGATGTAATTTATTTTGGGAAATTTACATGCGACAAAATTATTACACATTTGCATATCTAACACCTAAACTTTGAACTGTTATAACATTTTTGTTTGATCCACGCTGAATGTTCACGCCTGTCCAATCCATGCTAAATCTGGCCACCCCCTTTTTGTCTCTCATATTAGTGAAGAACTGATGTAACTTATTTTTGGAAGTTTACAACATACGACACAATTATTAAACATTTACATATCTAACTCCTAAAATATAATGTTTACATTTATAACACTATGATATTAACAACTAATGAAATAGGTGTATTTCATATTTAAAAAGTTAGTGATAGTATGTAAATGCATTTTTTTTTTCATGGAACTGGGATTAACTTGAGTGTCTGTTTTCAGAAGGCAATTTTGTATGAT
>NW_018230882.1:0-395 GCF_001263595.1 Phalaenopsis equestris | reverse complement strand
TTTTTGTCCCTCCGGGACCTGATGAATGTAATGATTATGATGTTGGCTACTTTTTACTGTTTCTAGTGATAACGTAAATAACCAACCTAATATCAATCTCGATCCTCAAAATGATCCTCAAATCATACTTGAGTCTAATACATTTAATACCTAAAAAGACTTCAACGATACTGGTTACGACAGTACCGGAAGTGGGAACCAATCCTCAAGTGCCATGGCATGCCGTTAACAATCAACTTAGAACTTTCTGATAAAGAAGATACATTGGAAGATTCAACAGCAACATCTCAAGATAAAATCACAAAAATAAATTTAAGGAGCGGAAAAATGTTATCTTCATGAACAGCTCCAACGGATAATGAAAAACAAATTATAATTCAAGAAGAGTTACTTCC
>NW_018230881.1:0-911 GCF_001263595.1 Phalaenopsis equestris | reverse complement strand
GTCCATATAATAGAATTCTGTGCATACAAATAGAAGAACTAATTCTTTTAATATCTGTTAAATTCCATCCAAAAGTCTTTTTATATTTTTTCAATATTTCTATTAATTTTGCTCTTTAATTTTAGTTAACTCAAATGATACAATAACAGACAATGTAGATGACTCTCCTAAAAATATATATTTTAAATGGGTAGGTAATAACTTCAGTTCAAGTTCATGTGGTTTAATGCTTGAAGGAATAAGATTTTTATTATCGTTTTTCATCAAATCTAACGTTTCAAATTTGTCCTGAATATAATCTATATCTTCTTCTATCCTTTCGTCCTTGTTTTCAAAAATTCTCCTTACTTTAATTTGTCTTCAAACTCTTCCTTAAATTGCTTATTACTTAGATAATTAGTTACTTCCATCCTGAAACATTCATTGTCTGTTTCTATTGCAGGATATTTCATAATTTTTGCAATATTAAATTTTACTTCTTGATCATTAACTTTCATTATTAATTCTCTTTTTTGCACATCTATCACAGCTCTCCCTGTTGCAAGAAATGGTCTCCCTAAAATAATAGGGATATATTTATCTTCCTGCATATTTAATACTATAAAGTCTATAGGGAAAATAAATTTATCCACTTTTACTAATATATCTTCTATAAGTTCTTTTGGATAAGTTATTGATCGATCAGCTAACTAAAGAGTTACAGTAATAGGGGAAATCTCTCCCAAATCTAAATGTTTAAGGATCGATAGAGGCATAAGATTAATACTCGCTCCTAAATCACATAAAGCTTTTCCAAAAAAATTTTCACCATAGCACAAGGTATAGTAAAACTACCATCTTTTAATTTTTTAGGGAGCTTTTTATGAATAATAGCAATACACTATTCACTGAGTGCAACAGTCTCATAATCT
>NW_018230880.1:4262-5499 GCF_001263595.1 Phalaenopsis equestris | reverse complement strand
GCACCTTCGAAGGCATGGCACTATTTTATTTCAACTATCTATTAACTACAAATCATCTCAGCGAAGTTACCAGAGAGAGAGCAACGTTGAACTATTGTATTCAGGAAGGCAAGCTCATCAATATTGGAGCTTTGATCTATCATACTATCATCAGTTCTGCCACTGCCATTACTATTGCATGTCTGGGATTTGTTTCCTTGTTCTTTGCTTTATGTGAGCAAGCTGGAGTGAGATATCAAAGCTGGGAGGAAGTACTGTTGCCTCTAAAGCCAATAACAAGTTTTAATGTAAATTCATAATCAGAGCATTCTATTTTTGGCTGGAGAGGAGGATTTTCAAGGAGTTATGAAATGGCAACGTCTGCTGCTTCTACCTCTGTTGCTTCTACATCTAGACTATCTACCTTACGAGCTTCTACTCCTAGAGGTGAGTCTACAGAAACTCAAAGTCAACTATTTCAGAGGATGATGGACAATATCAACTATACCGCAAATAAGGTAAGAAATTTAGAAAGCTTTGAAGATCTTATCGATGGGTATAATAGAATAAAAATGATTATGAGGAGAAATTTAATTCATCTCTGGAAACCCTCATTAGGGGTAACCCAGGAGTGCAATTTCCTCCATATTCTAGATGCCCTGATTATGAGCCTACAAATGACTAGAATAGCGGTGATTCTGAGGATGATGAGGAGGACTGAGTTATTTATTTTGAAGTTTGTAATATGTGTTGGACTATGCGGTTTGGACTTGCTACTTTTGCATTTTTGTACCTGTTTAGACTTTGTGATGTTGTCGACTTTTATTTAATCGTGTTGTGAAGTTGTGTTTTGTTAGTATTTTGCTTTAAATTGATAGTAATTGTTGTTGTGTGTTAATTGTTGTGTTTTAGTAAGTTAGAATTGAACTTATTTTTATGTCATATAAAAGTTGAATATCTTGCTAACTTTAGTTTTAAATTTTAAATAAATTTTAAACTCAAAAAACTGCTACCCTGTATTTTTCTTTTATCTTGTTAGTATGTTTGTTTTTTATGTTGAGACTGGGAATCAAAGTTAGTGTGTTAATTTGTTTTCATGTTATACCCACTAATTAGAAGTCTATTGAATCTCTACATGTTGAATTGAAATGAAAATGATAGAAAATTGATCAAAAATTAATTTTACTTATGTTTTTAGTTTTATACTTGTATAAATAAGGTATAAAAATTTCTGTAAGCATGTTATTTCAAATTTTCA
>NW_018230880.1:0-1515 GCF_001263595.1 Phalaenopsis equestris | reverse complement strand
TATATATATATAAATTAAATATTTAAATTCTTATTTTCTCTAGGATCAAGTTTTTGGTTCTGTTGCAAAGTAAGGAAACATAAGTGAAAAATATCATCAAAGACATTGTTATACTGTGCACATAAGAAGTTATCGGGGATCAGTAGTTAGAAAGAACAATTAAAAAAAATCAAAAACAATAAAAAGAGATAGACCATCTTAGCAAATGGGCTTGCAATTTGAGTAATATTGTAAATGAAAGTGAACATCATCAGAGACCCTTAAAATATTATTCTAATCCTACAGAAATGAGATTCATTTAATTATACAAAACCCTGATATAGTAGCTAATTCATTTGAGTATAAACCTGCTATTTTCCAAATGGTTCAAAACAATCAGTTTGGGGGAACACCAACTGAAGATCCTAATTTACACCTTGCTAGTTTTTTTTGAATTGTGTGCTACATTTAAATATGATGGAGTGTCGAATGATGCCGTCAGACTTAGACTTTTTCCTTTTTCACTAAGGGATGAAGGTAAGATTTAGTTAAAATTATTAGCACCTAGATCTATCAGACCTTGGGGAGATTTATCACAAAAAAATTTATATAAATATTTCCCACCTTTAAAAACTACTAAGCTTAGAAATGATATTACATCTTTTTGCCAGTTTGAAGGGGAATCAATTTATGAAGCTTGGGAAAGATTTAAATATCTTGTTAGAAAGTTTCCACACCATGCATTGCCAGATTGGTTAATAATTCAAACTTTTTATAATGGATTGGTTGGATCTCTTAGATCGATAATTGACGCCACTGTTGATGGACCATCAATGTCAAAACCATTCGATGAAGCATATTCCTTAATTGAAGAGATGGCTACTAATAAATTTCAATGGCCCTTTGAAAAGTTAAATCCAAAAAGAGTAGCCAGTATTCATAATTTCTGATGCAATATCTATGTTAGCTGCACAAATAGCTGCTCTATCAAAGAAGATAGATCAATATGTAATGAACTATTCTCAGAAATCAACTGTGCTTGAGGAAAATTCATTGGGTCAAATGATAGAATCTCAATCTTTTTACGAGACCATAAATGCAATAAATAATCGTTCTAATAACCCTTATGCTAAATATTATAATCCCGATTGGAAGAATTATACAAATTTTAATTGAAGTAATAATAATTATAATGCTAAAAATCCGTAATGGGGAAACAAAACTGTGAACCCATTGGGAAACTATAAAAATCAAGGAAATCCAACTTATAAACTTTATTACCCTCTAAGATTTAATAATTTGCAGAGTAAGGAGAAAAAGTTGTCAATGGAAGAATTGATATTGCAAATGGGGAGTCAATTACATAGTCAAGGAGCTGTAATTAGAAACATGAAAATGCAATTGGGATGTATTGCTACCACACTTAGCAATAGACCTCCAGGAACATTGCCTAGTACTGTTGAAGTAAATCTTAAATATCAGAACAAAGAGCAAATTAAGTTTATTCAATTAAGAAGTGGAAAAGAATTAGAAAAT
>NW_018230879.1:0-237 GCF_001263595.1 Phalaenopsis equestris | reverse complement strand
AATATAAATTGGGTCAAGATTTTGGTCATATTTTGAAAGTTAAATTACTGCGTAATTTTAGGATAGGTTAAGTTTTTGGTACTGTTACTGGAGATTTAAATTGACATAAAAACGCAGAAAAATAAAACACACTAGGGGTGCATTAGTCCGCAACCATGTACGGAGATGACGATAGGGAAGGGTAAGTCGGAGCTAGATACAACCAGAACACCACTCGTCCTCGTATACAACCCTAGA
>NW_018230878.1:5000-8072 GCF_001263595.1 Phalaenopsis equestris | reverse complement strand
AAAGCAATAGAAATATAGAGTGAAGGGTGAAGAAAGGAAGTGAGAGAGAGGGGGGAGGGAGAGTAAGAAAGGAACAAGAGAATGAGAATTAGAGTAATGAGTGAATGAAAGGAAGTGAGGGAAAGCCAGAAGGGGGAGAAAGGAGAGAAAGGGAGAGAAAGTGAGAGAAAGGGAGAGAAAGGGAGCAACAATAAGAGAGAAACAAGAGAATGAGAATTAGAGTAAGAAAGGAGAAAAGAGAACAAGAGAATGAGAATTAGTGAAGGATAGAGAAAAGAGAGGAGAACAAATGAGAAGTGTAGGATAGAGAAAAGAGAGGGAGAGAGAAAGTGAGAGAAAGGGAGAGAAATATATGAGAGTGAGAGAGAGGAGAACAAATGAGAAATAGTGAAGATGAGATATAGTATTAGAGAGAGAGAGGAGGGAGAAAAGAAAAATAGAGGGAGCGGAAGAGGAAGAGATGGAGAGAGAAAAATAGTGAGAAGGTAATGGAAAACAAGTAAAGAATGAGCAAGAGAGATTGAGAGAGAGAAATAGAGAGAAAAGAGAGAGTGAATGAAGAGCAGGAGAGAATGAGCTTAAGGAAAAGAAGGTAGGAGAAGAAGAGAATTATTGGGAGAAAGGGGATGAGATGGAGAGAGAGGGGGAGAGGGAAAGATTGGTGGAGAGAGAGAAGGAAAGAGCGAGTGTGTGATGATAGAGAGTGCGAGAGAGGGAGAATAGTGAGTGAGAAGGAGAGAGAGTGAGGGAGAGGGTAAGAATGAGAGTAAAATTTAATAGAGAGGAGCAATAGAGGGAGGGAGAGAGAGAAATATAGGGAGAAGAGAGGGTAAGGGAAGAGAGATCTTCTCTATTTTTTTTCAGTCCTCCTCTCCCTCCTAATGAGTGAAGGACTACATAAGAGAGAGAAAAGAGAGAGAAGGAAAGTATATGAGGTAGGTTGATGAGCGGGTGAGAGAGAAAGGGAGAGAGAGGGAGTTAGAGGTTCAGAGAGAGTGGGATGCAGAGAGATGTGCTAGGGATTGAAGAGAAAGGAATGTACATGGAGAGAGTAATAGAGTGAGATAGAAGAGAGATAAAGAGAGAGGGAAATAGAGGGATATAGTTAAAGAGATTAGGAAGAGAAAGTGTGAGTGACTGAGGGAAGAGAAAGTGCATAAAGAGAGAGTAAGAGAATAAAGAGAGAGGAGAGAGGAGAAAAATGAAAACATGAGATGGAGTAAGGGAGGTACCAAGAGAGAAGAGGGAAGAGAAAGTAGTAACAAAAGAAAATAAGAGAGAGGGACATAAAGAGAAATATTATGAAAGGTTGGAAGGGAGTGAGTGAGGGAGTGTTAAAAGAAAAAAGAGAGTCAAGGAAGGAAGGTGGTAGAAAGGGAGGCCTTAAAAGATTGTGGGATAAAGAGTGAGATATAGGCAGAGAGAAAGTGAGGGAGGTAGAGATAGAAAGAGAGAGAAAAGAGAGCATAAAACAAAAAGTGAGACGGATTAATGGAGAAATGAGAAAGGGTGAAATTGAGAATAAGAAGAGAGAGAGTGAGTGAGTGTTAGAGAAGGAGAGTGAGGGGGAGAGAGAAAGTGAGAGAGGTAGCGAGTGTGAGAGCAGGATGGGACCCTAAGAGAGAGAGGGAGGAAAGGAGGGAGGGACAAATATAGAGAGCGAGAGAAAAATTTACATAGAGAAAATGAGTAAGAGAGAAGAGAGAGAACAGAGTGAAAGGAGTTAAAGAGAAAGAAAGATGGAGAAAGAAAAGAGGAGAGAGCGAGTGAGAGAGAGGTAAAGAGAGAGCAATAGAAAGGAAGGTGGAGGGAAGGGGGTGAGAGATCGAGAGAGGAAGAAAGGGAGGGAGGGAGGGAGGAAGAGAGACTATGTTGGATAAAGTTGGAGAGAGAGAACGAGGGAAAGATGGGAATAGAGTGAGCAAAAGTGAGAGAGCATTAGTGAGAGATATAGAGAGTGGTAGGGAGCAAGAGATAGAGGAGATTGTGAGAGGAGAGAGAATTGAGAGAGTGAGATAGGGGAGAGGTGAATAGAGAGAGATAGAAGAGAGAGAAAGAGAGGGGGAAAGAGGGGGATATAGTTAAAGAGATTAGGAAGTGAAAGTGTGAGTGACTGAGAGAAAAGAAAGTGCGCAAAGAGAAAGTAAGAGAATAAAGAGAGAGGAGAGAGGAGAGAGGAGAAAAATAAAGTAAAAACATGAGATGGAGTAAGGGAGGTACCAAGAGAGAAGAGAGGAGAAAGTAGTAACAGAGAGAAAACAAGAGAGAGGGACATAAAGAGAAATATTATGAAAGGTTGGGGAGGGAGGGAGTGAGGGAGAGTGAGGGAGTGTTAAAAGAAAAAAGAGAGTCAAGGAAGGAAGGTGGTAAGAAGGGAGGCCTTAAAAGATAGTGGAGGAAGGATTGAAAGAGTAAGAGAGAGAGAGAGAGCGAATAATGAGACAGAGTGAGAAAGGAGCGAGAGAGAAAAAGTGCTATTGAGATTTTGAGCAATAGAGAGGGAAGAAGGGAAGGAGGGAGAGTTAGGGTGAGAGTTTGAATGGGAAAAAGATAAAAAAGAAAGAATGAAGTAAGAGAAAATGAGAGGGAGGGATAGAATGAGATGGATGAGATATTGTAGGATAAGGGATAGAGTGGAAGAAAGAAAGTGGGAGAGAATAGAAGAGATTTAGAGAAGGAGGGAGAGGGAGGCAATCCTTACTCCCTCTCTCTTCTATTCTCACACACTCTCTCTCTTCTCTCTCTCACTCTCTCCCTCTCTCTATCACTCTTTCTCTCCCTCACTCTCTTTTGATTCCTTTCTCTCTTACACAGGGGGGAGGGGGTGGGAGAACGAGAGAGGAAGGGAGGGAGGGAGACTATGTTGGATAAAGTTGGAGAGAGAGAGGTGAGAAGGAAAGAGAGGAAGAGAGTAAGAGTTAGAGTGAGAGATACAAAAAAGAAAGAAGGAGAGAAAGGTAGAGAGAGATTATGGGAAAGAAAGTGAGACCAAAAAGAGGGATAGACAATGTGAATAAAAGTGAGAGCAAAGAGAGAGAGAGAGAATAGTTAGAAGGAAAGAACGAGCAAGAG
>NW_018230878.1:0-383 GCF_001263595.1 Phalaenopsis equestris | reverse complement strand
CTCTCTCTCCCTCTCCCTCTCTTGTTTAGTCTAACTCTCTCTCCCTTATCTTCTTCATTCTCTCAATCATTCTTTAAATTCCATCTCTCTCCCCTTTCTTTATTTCATGCTTTTATCATTCCTTTTCATCTTTCCGTTCTTTCCCTTTCCCTCACTCTCATTTTCTCCCTAAAGCTTTTACTCTCTCACTTCCTTCTCTTACTCTCTCTCTCACCTTTCTCTCTTCCCTCTCTCTTACTCTTGTTCCCATCCTTTCCCCCCTCTCTCTTGCCCACTCTCCCTTTATCTCCCTCTCTTTCTCTAACTCTCTTTTCTATCTATTCCCTTTCTTGCCCTCTGTTTCTTTAACAATTTATCTTCCCATCTCTATTGCTTTGCTCACT
>NW_018230877.1:0-1073 GCF_001263595.1 Phalaenopsis equestris | reverse complement strand
AAGAGTGTCAGGACAAAAAGAGTGATAGAGAGAGGTAGACAAAGAAAGAGAAGAGAGAGGCAGTAAGGGATTGCAGGAAAGGAAGCTTTTAGATTGAAGACTGAGGTTCTCCACTTTTTCTCTTGTTCTCTATCTCTTTATCTCTCTCTCCATTTATCTTCCTCTTATTCTTTCTCTAACTTTGACATTCTCCCTCTCTAACTCTCATGCTCTCGCTCTCTCTTCAAAATCTCACTCTTTTCTCACTCTTACTCTTCCTGTCCTCTCTCACTTACATCTCTCCCACCTCCTCTATAACTCAACCTCTTCACTCACTCTAGCACTCTTATTTTCTCGTTCTTTCACTTCTCACTCTCTCACTCTTTATCACATTCTTCTCTCTCCCTTTTTTTGCTTTATTCCTCTTTATAACTATCTCTCTCCAACTTTAAATCTCTCCCGCTCTAACCCTCTCCTCCCTATCTCTCTCCCACAACTATATGCCTTTTTCATTCTCTCTCCACCCTATCTCTCTCTCTCTCACTCTATCTCTCTATCTCTAGCTCATTCTGCCTCAGTTCACCTTTTAGCTTCCCTCCCCTTTAACTATCTTCCACCGAGCAAGAGAGTGTGTGAGAGGATAATGAGAGAGAGAGATACAGAGAGAGCTCTCGCTTGCCGTTCTCATGCTCTCTCTCTTGTAATCTCTTATTTTATCTTATCTTCTCTATCTTCCTCTCTCTCCCTCTGTCACACACTCTATGCCAAACTATCAACCTATCTCTCTCTCCCCAACACTTCTAATAAGAGATAGAGAGAAAAAGATATTGAGAGTGAGAGAAGAAAGAGATCTCTCCCGCTCTAACCCTCTCCTCTCTATTTCTCTTTAGTGTTAGGAGAAAGATGGGTTGATAGCTTGAGAATGAGAGAAAATGATAAGAGATAGGAGAAAGCAAGATTAAGCTAGAGAATAGTGAGAGAGAAATTGATTGAGGGAGCAAGAGAGAGAAAGTGTGAGGTTGTTTCCTTCCCTTTACTTATCTCCCTCTCCCTCTCTCCCTCTCACTCGCTCACTCAGTCGCTAGAAAGAGAAT
>NW_018230876.1:1178-1485 GCF_001263595.1 Phalaenopsis equestris | reverse complement strand
CTTTTGACCTTCAGAATCATCCGTTCAACCATTCTGGGACAAAATAATTCAGAAGGCCATTAAGGACAATCTGATCTTTATATGGGGTCGGACCCCCAATAAGTGTGTAGGTGGACTAGTTCCTCCTGGGTGTTGTGTAAAGTGGGTCCCACAATGGGTCCTAAAATATTTCAATTAAACTAATACTACATAAATTTTGAAAATTTTAAAATTTTCTTTAACCTGGTCTTTAGACTTTCCCTTTGTTAGCTTTAGTGTTTGTGCTAAAACTACAACATTTTGGCCATATAACTAACCCCAGCACTTT
>NW_018230876.1:0-1003 GCF_001263595.1 Phalaenopsis equestris | reverse complement strand
CCAGCTGCTGAATTCAACTTGAACTCCCTTGATGACTTTCCTGTTCACAAGAAAATCAAAACCTCTGCTACTGTCGCTATAACACCAACAAAGACAGTTGTCCCTGCTACTAAGGGAAAAGAAATTGTGATAAAAGAAAATCTGATTGAAGGGTTAACTGCCTTACCTTCAATTTTCGAAATTGGATCAAGTTCAAAGATTGTACCATTGACCCAATCTCAGAGAAGAAATCGCAACATGAAAGCCCGAAGAGCAATTAAAATTCAGATGTCTGAGAAAATACCTACTGAAGAGGAACCTCATCAGAAGGAAGAAGAATTACCAGAAATCTATCCACTGCTGAGAGGAAGCAAATTCTATCCTCTTATGAATACCAATGGACACGAAAATATCCAAAGGATTGCTGCTACTCTGCCAATCTTTCGTGAACAGAGTAGGGGAAGGAAGAAATTCCATCCCATCTCTCAAGTCAGTATAGTTTTTCAACAATTGGCTGTCAAAGAAGGTTGTTCAGTCCATGAGTTACTCAGACGAATGGGACACGCAATATCCCCTTGAATGAAAGAAGAGATTCAGAGGGATATTAAATCCAAACGAAATACATCTGCTCGTGTTTCTGTTTGGTCCCGTTTGGGAAATAGATTTGATACTACAAGACGTCGACCCATAAAATCAAGATTGGGTCCAAGAATCTCTCAAAGATATTTATCTAAAACTGTATATGGTATACACAAAGAGGAGCATACTTCTTCTCAACATGTTGATAATTCTGCTAGGACACCTTGTCCTGAATCATCATTGTTGAAGAAGAAGATGTGGATGCCCAATGTTGTATCACCGATACAGTCTGATAAACCTGATCAAGGAATCAAATTAGAATCTGAAGTATCTGATATCATTACCATTATTGCCACTGAAATGGAGAAGGAAACCCCACAAGGTTCTCCAAGAACAAGTAATATATCACTAATTGAAGAGAAAGTAAAAAAACTTTGAGATGAGA
>NW_018230875.1:0-1976 GCF_001263595.1 Phalaenopsis equestris | reverse complement strand
GGGAAAGATGATTTCTTAAATTTGAACTCTTCATTAAAAAACTTTGTTTAGTTTTAGTAAGTTTAATTTTGAAGTTTAGAATATATCTTAGTTAACTTAGTTCTTTTAACAGCTTTTCATTTAGTATACATCGAATTTACTTTAGATTTTTTTCCTTACTTAAGTTTTTGTAGTTTGAATATTATGTTTTACATTATAAACATAAGAATTTCCAACTCTCTGTGGGATTGATACTTAGGACTCAATTAGAGTTATTTATTACTTGAGCAGTGCGTATACTTGTGAATTTCCAACTCTCTGTGAGATCGATACTTAGGATCAATTAGAGTTATTTATTACTTGAGCAGTATGTATACTTGCGTAATTATAAGGTTTGACATCTTAAAGATTTTAAAATATAAAACTATTTATACTGAAGTGATTTTTGTTGTGATTGAACTGCATATTTACTAATTGTGTTTTCGTGGGAGTGTTGTAGTATTGAAAGATATTTACAACGCATACATAAAAACTGGCCATCACCGGGTCAAACAAGGCACTCTTAGTAAAACAGTCTACCGGTCTTTGATTTGCACGTAGTCATGCGATCTTGGTGCCATGATTGTTTGCCAACATTCCCCAAGTCAGACGAGGTGATCTTGGCGCCACGAACTAATGGTGCTTGATTGGTGTTCAGCTGAGTGTCTTGGTCCCACAACTGGCTATCATGATTTTCCAGGTTGAACCGAGTGATCTTGATGATATAGTCTATCAGTTTTCAATTTGCGCTCAGCCTGGAGATTTTGGTGCCACTGCTTATTTTCTTTGATTTGAATTTACAATCATCGCACCATGGTTAAATGATCTTCAAAATGCAGTAATCTGGACAGCCTTGGTCCCACGATTGGTTGTCTTCATTCCCCAGGTCAGACTGGGCATCTTGGCACCACAGCTTACAAGTTCTCGATTTGCGCTCAGACAATAAAACTTGGCACCAGGGCTGGCTGTCTCTCTTCTCCGAGCTAGATCATGTGATCCTGGCACCCCGTCTATCGATATTTTCTTTACGCTCCATCGGGTAATCTTGGCACTACAGTTCTCTAGTCTTCAATCTAAGTTGGGTCAAGAAATATTGGCGTGACACCTGGCTGTCTCCATTCCTTAAGTTGGACTGGGCGATCTTGGCACCACGGATCATCGATTTTCGATTCGCACTCAACCAAGAGATCTTGGCGCTAAGGTTGGGTTGAGCGATCTTGGCGCCACGGTCTCCCAGTCCTTGATTTGCGCTTAACCGGGTCATCTTGGGGACACAACTGGCTCTTTTCATTCACGGATCAGACTGGCTGATCTTGGAGCAACGATCTCCTGATCTTTGATTTGCACTCAACCAAGCTATCTTGATGCCACGACTATCTGTATTCATTCCATATGTTGGATCATGCGATCATGGCTCCACTATCTACCAGTCTTTTATTATTGCTCAATCAGACATTATTGGTGCCACGGTTGGTTGTCTTTATTCTCTGGGTCATATCGGATGAATTTGTTGCTACGATCTAACGGTCTTCAATTTATGGACAACTGTACGTTCTTGGTGCCACGACTGACTGTCTTCATTCCTAGGGTCAAACCAGGCTATCTTCGCTCCACGATCTATCAGCCTTCGATTTCCGCTCGATTAGGCGATCATTGCGCCACTGTCGGCTTCCTTCATTCCAGTCAGACCGAGTAATTTTGACGCCACGAACTATTGGTCCTTGATTTACGCTAAGTCTTACAATCTTGGTGTCGTAGTTGGCTGTCATTATTTGTCATTATTCCTCAGATTAGATCGAGTGATCGTAGTTCCATGGTCTACCAGTCTTCAATTTCCGCTCAGTTGGGCGATCTTGGTACAACTGGTAGTCTCCACTCGCCATGTCGAACCACGCAATCTTGGTGCCACAGTCTACTTATCTTCGTTTTGTGCTTAGTCGTGTGATCTTAATATCACT
>NW_018230874.1:0-7463 GCF_001263595.1 Phalaenopsis equestris | reverse complement strand
ATCATAGGAGGATGCTTATGTTCTCTCATAAGTTAATTATTCTCTCACACAACATATTTTCCTATTGATAATAGATTTAATGCTAGAGATTACCATTGATGCTTGGAAGTTCTTATTAAGAATCACATAAATTTATTACAATTATCTCTGACATATCATCCATCCATTTCTGTGCATTGGCTCATTATCAACTTTACATGCTAAGGTGGATTAACATTTGTGTTTCTTGGGAGCAAATCAGGTTATTTTGTAGGTAACTATTGAGCAATTTGGGCTAGTTGCACTTCAGTTCTTGATGTGGTCAACTAGCATTGAAGGGATGTGTCAAGCCTTTTTATTGCTACATTAGTCTACATCATGAATTAATTTTATTTTATGTTAGTAGAGCTAAGAAATCTTTTGTTTGAAATGGCTTGGTTTTTTATGTACATTTAATTGAAGCAAGCTAGGTGGTTGTTGAAAAGCACCGAATTATTCTGCATTATGCAAACTTTATGTGTTGCCTAAATTTGAACATCTTAAGTGGTTAAGTATGTCAAGAAACAATTCCACAAAATCCTAGGATAGTATTTTATGGTTTGGTGGTGTTATATAGAGAGTTTTTTAAGAAACAAATTGGCCAAACAACAAAAACCCAACTTGAGTGCCAATAGTAAAACTCCAAAAGAATTGTATTAGAGATTGTTAAAGGCATGAAATGAAGTGTAAATGTAAGGGTTTTGATTCTCGTAGTGATCTAAATAAATTCCAAATTTTTGAAAGCTCATAGATTTGTTTTTTTCTATTTACATTAATAATATGTATGTAAAAACTCTAATTTATCTTATTGGACTAAAATGAGTTCAGGATTTTCATGGACTAAATAAAAATAGATTAAACATGGATAAAACTGTTGAGCAAAATAGAAATAATGTCCTTATAATATAATTATCAAGATCTTAAGTTAAGAAATTGGGGCTTAAAGTTGATTGGGTATATTTCCTGCACAAGGTTGCCCTCTAAAGTAGGATTTAAGAAAGTATTTGTGTGAATTTTCTTTATATTTAATTTATTTTTTAATTAAAAACTAGGACAATAAAATGACAATAATAAAATATCATAAAAATTTTTTATAGATATTAAAATAGTTTTCTCACTAAAGTGATTTGGATAAAAAGAAAACAATATCCTCTGTAGGCTTTTGGTCGACCACCAAGCAACACCACGCAGAAGATTTCAATCAAGTAAATAAAATAATATATTTTTCTTTTTACACAACTATTTTTATATTTAGTATTACAAAAAATAAGAGAGAAGGAAGGTCTTTAACCCTTTAGCCTAATTGTTATAACAATTTATTTGTAATCATGAGTAGCCATTCATGTTAAACGCATTACACTTGGCATAGCCACATACACATAGACACACATAACACCATACTAGAATATAAGTCCCACACATAAAAATCACATAAAGAAAATAAAACATTAAACACTCATAATATAAAAATCATTAGCTCTAGTTTACTTCTAATCATTGGACCTTGATTTGGTCCAATCTCTTATTAAGTTATTGATCCATTCTTATTGGAATTAGCAACTTGCACATCTTGAGCCACATCAATTCCTTAGAACCTTGAAAAAAACTTCATTAATGAGTTTGAGCTGATGTAATCCTACACTAGCTCTTGAGTAAACTTCCCAGTCATTTCTAGTAAACAAAGTGTCCACAGATAATGGTTTGTCCTTTCACCTTATAAAATATCTATAATCACCATCCTTTATTATTGTCATGTCCTCTATAATGATATATTTAACTTCAAAGGAAAGCTGGAAAAATACTTATAAT
Organism: Phalaenopsis equestris; assembly: GCF_001263595.1. Classification (NCBI taxonomy): domain Eukaryota; kingdom Viridiplantae; phylum Streptophyta; class Magnoliopsida; order Asparagales; family Orchidaceae; genus Phalaenopsis; species Phalaenopsis equestris. Next base: position 5,636 of record NW_018230874.1, on the reverse strand, counting down.
TAATTTTTTATCTCCTCTGAATAAAGTAATATCATATGATTCTAAAAATTGTATAACTCCATTATAAGTTATATAATGTTTCACATTGAAAATGTAGCCAATATATATGTTTGAAAGCAATTCAATACTATAAGCATTACAATCAAGTTTCTTAATCATTTTGAGTTTTTCTAATGGTCTCATTCATAATTTATTTATATTTTATGGAAGGAAACCTTTTAGGCCATAAATGTATCAAAATATGATCACTTATATTATTTAAAAGCATTATTTTAATTTAATTTTTTAGAATATTTAACATTTTTTATGTCTATACATTTATTTATATATTCATGAAGACTGTGAAAATTACTATGTATGTATGTATGTATGTATACATGTGTGTGTGTGTCTATAAATATTAATAAAGAAAGATCTATCTTTGATCAGTTAAATAATTACAAAAATTAGAATCAATAATTGAATCCATCAAAAGGTAAATATGAGATTTCACCATGAGTTAGCATCTTTTCTTAGCATTGAAACAGACGCTCATAGAAAATTTAGTGGCAATCACACCTTCTTTGCCTAAGAAGTCTACTAGTGTATTTGCTTCTCTATGATTGACGAATTCCCTTTCAAATAATTAATCCTTCTCACAAACATCTTATAGAGATTGAGGGAGTCTATCTCAATGGAAAGATACTAGAATTTTCTTTTTTGAGCCAACCTCAAAAAATAAAGAACAAAACCTAACTCAACATAATAAGAATTAATGGGATTATAAGGATCACAAAAAAAAAATAAACACTTTCTCATGTGATCCTTGAAGATACCACCAACACTTGTTCTAACAAATTGAAATCAGTAGTTTCTCTATAAATTATCTTGGTATTTAACTAAATTCAACCAAAAAAATAGTTCAATGTTTGAAGATGTCATCCACAAGATGAATAGAAGAATTCTCAGTTGGGAGAATTCTTTTCTCTCATTTGGTGGCAAACTCAATTTATTGCACAATGTTCTTACTTTTCTCCCTTTCCATGTTATCCAATTCTCTAAATTGACTGTTAATATGTAATTGAAGCTGCAAAGAGCCTTTAATAGATTTCCTTGAGTTGGACATGGTTGAGGCATCCTCTGTACTTCTTGGAAGAAGCTTTACAAGACAAAGAAAGACTTTAGCTTGGGATGCAAATTTTTCAATCAATCTATGGAGGTGAATTACTACAATTTATGGATTAAAATCTATTGATGTGCCACCTTGCTCTGGTATGAGGACTAGGTAAGAGTTCGATCGAATGGTGGTGCAAACTTGGTCTAAGAGTGGGTTAGAGGGCTTAACAGAGAGAGATTTTGATGGGGAACTCCCTTTTTTGGTATGAGAAAGCTTTTGGAAGGTTTAATTTAGAGTTTTATGAAGTTCTGAGGAATGACAAAAAATGCCCTAGTTTTGAGCTATTAAATTGAGCTCAGGTAGTGAGGAGGAGTGTTGAAAGATGGTTGGGTTGAGCTTAGGGAGGCTTGAAGAGGCTCTGGAATGATTTTGGCTGAGTTTCCCAAAGGAATTGGATGGTCCCTCTCTTTGGCCGTGGGAGGTGGAGTTTAACTAGTGGAGGAAGAAGAGGCCATCATGGCTGGCCAGTGGGTGCAAAGAGTTGCTTAGGTGGAGGGTTGAGTTGCAAAAGTGACCAATTGGAATGAGCAAACTCAGAGAGTTCAAATTTGGAGTTTAAGCTTGGGGGTGGCTCTCAGTTTTGGTATTTTTGGCCAGTCAGCCGGTCGACCGGGCTTTGGCTGGTGGTTAGGTGGCTAGGTGAGCTAGTGGGAGGGTTAATAATGATTAACTATGAATGATTAAGGCTTGATGGCAAATATCTTTGAGTTTAGCAAAATATGGGATGAAATCCCCTAAAGCAAGGGACCTTTGGTCAATGGCTCTTGTAGGCCGGGCTAGGTGGGTCTAGCCAGGTCACTAGGGCCCAAAGGGCAGTTGTGGTGACTTTGGCTTGATCAATTTTATTTGGTTTGGTCAACTTTAGAGCATGGGTTCAATTTTTGGCATTTTGGCTTGAAGTTGGGTTTGGGTTGGGCTAGTCATGGCATTGAGCTCAATTGATTGGTTCAAATGATGTAGATGATTTTCATAAGGAGTTTAGAAAAAGAATTGAGTGATTTTGAGTTGATTTGGAAGTCAATTTGATAGATTTTGACTCATGGCCAATTTTGTTGCATTTGGGTTAGCCTTAGGTTTGGATTGTGCTAGGGCTTTGGTTAGACCCAATTTATGGTTCATTTTAGTCCAAGGGATTTCCATAAAGAGTTTTGGATGCCAATTGAGTGGAAATTTTGGGGTTATGAAGTTCAATTTGGTGGAATTTGGAGTTTAGGGCAAAATGGGGGGTTTTTGTTCCAGTTGCATTTGAGTGAGATTGGAGCTTGACCAAGGCCAATTGAGGTTCAATTTGATGTGGGGGGTGTTTTAAAGAGTTTAGTATTCAAAATTGGAGCAATTGGATAGGTTTTGGGGTTCAATTTTGTGAAATTTTGGCTTAGGGTCAAATTGTGGAGTTTGAATTAGGCTTTGGATTTAGGTTTGAAATTGGGTCCAATTGAACTTGGATTTGAGTTTAATCAATTTTAGGTATGATGACATTGAGTTTAGAATTAAAATTGGGGAAAATGAAGATGAAATCGGTGGATATTAAAGGTGAATTGAGGTATATGGACCTTGAAGGGCAATTTGGGGCTTTTGGTAAAAAATTGTCAAATTGGCCAAATTGGGCTCAATGTAGTGGTCCAAATTAGTTTTGGAGACATTTGAAATGCTTTTGAAGGTTTTGGGATTGTTTGGGTCACTAGGGGTAGTTTAGTAATTTTAAAAATTTTGGGGTGTTTTGGGCAATTTCAGTAGTTTCAAATGGTTTGAATAATTTTTGAACAAAGTTGGGTATTGTGGGTAATTTTTGGGATTTTTGTCAAAATTGGGGTTTCAAGGGTAGTTTGGTAAACTAGGGTAGGTTTTGGGGGCAAAAGGCTAAATTGGGTATTTTAGTAGGAATGAGGTTGCCAACCACACAACCACCCTACTTGAGGCATGGACCAATGGAATTCCCTACTTTGGGTCCGACATGTAGTGGTCTCAGCTAAATCATAAATTAGGGCTAGTGGCCCAGGGAACAATCTACATGAGTACCAAAAAGCTAAGGGATTAACAAAGGCCACACCACCCACAGTACACCCGAAGGCCAAACAGTCATATGGTGACTCCTTTGAGCTCCCGCTAACTGGCCCCACCTACTAAATGTTAGAGGTTATGACTAATATGTGAAACTTTAAATTGAGGAAAGAAAAGTTTAGAGTTTCTAACAGTGTGGCTTCCTTTACTAGTCCTCTAGGAATAGTCAACAGGAAAATCCTATGGCTAAATGCTAGGCTACTAAGGAGGAAATTAGACCTCAACTAAAAGTGAGGCCAAAAAAGCTCTATTCTTTCACTTTAACTATCAATTGCTGAGCCTAAACCCTAAGTCTGAAAAAAACTTAAAAGTCAACCCAAGTTTAAAAAAACAAATTAACTTTAACCAACTTAAACAAAGTGAATAAAATTATAATAAATCAAACTGTAATAAACTTTAATTAATTCAATCAAACCTTTATGAACTTTAAAGAACTTAAATGAACTTTAATAAATCTGGCCTAACTAAAAATCATCTCAAACTTAAAAAACATTAAACAAACTTGATAAATTTTAAAAAATTTCAATAAATCTGATTGAACTTTAATAAATTTTAACAAATCTTAACAAACTTTAAAATCCTTAAACCAATCATAAATTTTAAATAGCTTTAAATTGAACTTAACGAATTTTAATAATAAACTTCAATCAATAAAGAAAATATTTGAACTCTTAAAATAAATAATAAAATGAACTCTAATAATTCCGAAACTGATTTAAAATATCAATTTATTAACAACTTAGATAAATTAATCTAACAAAAACATAAAATTCATAATCAAATAAAGCCTTAAAAATTTAAACACATCTTTCAAAATCAAACTGTCAACATAAATTAAATTTTAACTCAAAATAAAATTTTAAAATTAACTTTAGTTTAACAAATTCAAGCTAGTTGGCTAAAGTGAAGTCAGCTTCTAACATTACCAATCTCACTTACATTCTTTGATGATCAAGAAAGATATAAGGCATCACTTTAATAAAGAGTGTTCTTGAAAGTAATTCTTGAGTTGTAACTAACCATGAGATAGACTCCTCAAAGAGATAACAGACTACGGAAAAATATAATGGTTATGTAAATCCATAAATTACAAATGTTTTCTATGTTTGATTAATAAGATTTATTCTAAAGTAATATTTCTATTCTTCACTATAATATATTATTCTTTGAATACTATATTTGATCATTTAGATAGAAATCTTTCGAGGTTTATGGCTAATATAATTAAAAACCCCACCACGATTGAATAAATCAAACAACCAACCATGATGAGCAAATTAGAAACTACCCTCCAAGTCAAGAAAATAAAAGTCTCACATTCAAGGCTAGCAAATTAACCAATACCAACATTCATTACAAAGCAACTATTGTAAGAAAGTAGCTCGGTAGAGGTAAAATGCTACATATTACTCTAGTTACATATTCACGAATGTTACATAAATTTTTCTGTACTTATATTAAAAAAAAGGATAAAAATAACTGTAATAACTAAGTGACAGATGAAAAAAATATGACTGAGCAAAGGTCACCTCAACTAGCTAAAGGTCAGCTAGCCAATCGGTAATGCAGATAAAAAATCGACCTGAAAATGCCACTGAAACGCACTTCATAGCCGGAGAAAATATGGTACTAAAAGACACTAAAATCAAACGAGTATAACTATTGCATTATTATGATCACATTTTTGGCATTTAAAGTCTCTCATTTTTATCCCATCTTCACTTCCAGGATCTAAGAGACTTGGGGGCATTTATGTATGACCAAAAATATCTACAGAGATCTAGATAAGGGAAGATGATAATAGAGACCAGTCAGCCACCTCATTTGGTTGGCCACCCCTGCCAATCGATCGACCACCTCGCCGGATAGACCCAACAATGAAAATGTGACATATATACCAAAATGTCACAGACATAAGAAATGGTGCTAGATATACAAAAAGGTGTCGGGCATACGAAAAGGCGTTAGATACATGAGAAGGTGTCAAAGGAGATGATTATAACTCGTAACTCCCTAGAATGTAATTTTTACATTTTTATTCTCCTATCATCTATAAATAAAATGAGCTTTTTTTATGTAAGGGGACTTATGCATTCGGGCTTTCCAGCCATTTAGACATCACTTCATCCTTCTCTTGTAACAACTTTTTTCAATATATAAAATGGGTCTGAGGTTCCGGGGAATACTCCCACTTTGCCCCATTCGGGCAATTGCTGCATCACTCCTTTCTCTCTCTCTTTCTCCCTCCCTCTTGATTTCTACGCTCCATTTCTTGAGCATGATCTAGAAGACAATTTCTTGAGCATGATCTAGAAGAAAGATTTGGATTCAAAAGATATCAAATTAGTTAAGAAAACAAAAAAAAAAATCATTTTTATCTGAATATCTTTTTAATTAAAGTTTTATTCACAGAAATATT
>NW_018230873.1:4627-5521 GCF_001263595.1 Phalaenopsis equestris | reverse complement strand
TACTCCATAAACCTTTTTGCGTTATTTTTTGCTGCAACCTTATCCCTTCATTTACCTCCTCTGTAGCTCAAAAACCTACTCTCTCTCAACACTATCACCTACAAATCTGTTTAGGGCAGCTGCAGTTTATTCAGCTTATCTAGATTAGTAGCTTAACCTGATAAGCTGACTGGTTGTTTGAGACGGCTCCTTTAAAACAGTTGATTTTCAGTTGTTTGTATATAAATGATAATTTTGCCCATATTAAATAATGTTATTTGTAATAGAACTGTCTTAACAATATATTTGATGATACTACAAAAACATAAAATTAAAACATAACAGTAAAAACAAAAAATGAAACAACCCTCAAGATTGATAAAAAAAAGAAAAAAAAATTATTCAAATTATAATTAAAATTAAGATAATATTAATTTTTTGACATTTACGCATACAACCAACTTTTATGTATTTTTGTAGCTAGCACTGAAACATTAAATATTACATTTATAATAGCCAAATATTTCATAGGATATCACAAAAATCATCATTTTAATCATTTAATGCATATTCTTATGCATAAGTAAGGTGATATGTATATAAAAATTGAAACATTAATTTTAAATATGTAAATGCATCAGAATTGAGTGGTATGAATGTAAATATTTTTTTTCTCCGGTATAGTATGATAAATTTGATATGGAGCAACAAGTCAACATGGACCCTAATTACAATCCATTAGTCCACCCAACCGACAACTACTAGCACTCATTTCACCTCGCTTCCCTCTCTAATAACTCTTTGTGCCCCCTCCTCCACTCTTACTCCGTTGCACTCCACGCCTTCGTCGCTACCTCTCTCCTCCCCCACCATCTTTGCATTCTTTGCCGCTACCCTGCCGTCCTCCATCTCCAC
>NW_018230873.1:859-4602 GCF_001263595.1 Phalaenopsis equestris | reverse complement strand
TCCGCTCTGGTCCCTTCCTTCGCTTCCACACCACTCTCACCTCCCCCTTCTTTCTCGGGCTCTCTCCCTCTTCCCCTTCATCCCCATTCCACGCCGCTGATGCTGCGTCTTCCTCCGTCATAATCGGCATCGTCGACACCAATATCTGGCCCGAATCCCTTTCATTCGACGACACATTCTTTCCTCTCATCCCCTCCCCTCCAGACGACACAGACAACAAAAGGGCATGGGAGGTAATAATTCGTCAAACGCACATCCAAGGCGTGGGTCGCAGAGTCGATCCCACGGCCCCGCCTATTAAGGATTAAAAAATCACATTTCACAATAATTCTCTCAACTGCACTTACCAAACAGGACAACAACGTTTTGAAACCCATGCCAATAAACTGCCCCAACGACCCCATAAGTTTAAAAGGTGCAAGTGCCAAAAATCCTATTTAATGTATACAAAAATCTCCTCATCAGAGATATTTCCCAATGCTCTCGTTTGAACGCATAAATAATACAGACGAGATGGGTGCCCAAAACCTAATGTAGTGCTATCCTTAAGCATATTAAGTATAAAATTTTAAATAAATTTACCTACATCTATGAACATGTTCTTCTAAATAGAACAACGACAACAACAACAACAAGCCTTTATCCCACAAATTAGGGTCGGCTACATAAATCATTTTTTTTTTTATTGCATCATTGAGTGTCATATTTTCATTTAATTCTAATAAATTAAGACCATTTTTTTACACAATAAGCCTAAGTTTTTCTTAACATAATTCAAATTTAAAATACCTAATCACCTAACATAATCATCAAATGGTTGATGTTTAATGTTACCAAACCATCTAGATGACTCTCTCTAATTTTATCCGTCACTGGAGCTGCACCAACCCTATCACGGATATTTTCATTTCACAAATTGTCTCAAAGTGTATAGCCACTAATCCACCTAAGCATTCTCATCTCAGTAGCACCTAACTTAGTTTTATGCTTCTCTTTTAAAGGCCGACATTTTGCGCCATAGAGCATTGCATATGTCACCATCATCTTATAAAATTTTTCTTTCAATCTAAGCAGTACTTTTTTTATCACACAGTAGGCCTGAAGCGTTTCTCCATTTCAACCAACCAGCTTGAATTCTACTAATAATATCCCCATTTATATTACTATCACTTTAAACAATAAACTTGAGATTCTAAAACGTTCACACCTTTTAATACTTTGATCACCCATAATTACAACTCTGTCAATAGAGCTACTACTACTAAAATTATAATTCATGTATTCAGTTTTAGTTCTACTCAAACGAATGCCTTTAGATTCCAAAGTAAAATTCTATAATTCAAGTTTTTCCTGCCCTCTTTCTCTAGTCTTATCTACAATAATATCATCAGCAAAAAGAATACATCAACCGAAAAGAATACTTCAAGGTACACCTCAAGTAAGAACATTCACAACTAAAGCAAAAAGATATGATCACCTCAAATTTAGCCCCTCTTCTTTATAATTTTCACGATTACTTTCCCGATGATTGACATCTTGCTAAAGATCAATCATTAACGACACAACCACGAAGAAGAAGAAAAGTCTATCGTTTCTAAATTCTAAATAATCCTTCTAGCCATCTCCCCTTTATTCATCCGAAGTCTGCAGCTTCGTTTGTTACATGCATACATGATAACATAGAAAATTAATCACAGTTTTATATATTTGTAAATAATAAATTTTAGGTGCAGGATATGTAAAATCTAGCCCTAATGCGCAATGTACGCATATCTTCCGCTTTTAATTTATTCATTTCCATAACAGAAAATTCTTTTTCCTTTTCTCGACGGTCTCCGCCTCGATCCTGCAGTTATTCTCCAAATCTTTTGCTCGACAGGTGAACCATATCTGCAGCGAGAATTGTGGCCTCGACATCAGTCCCCACTCATTGGGACCCAAAACATCACATTATTTGGCGCGCAAAATACTGCCGATGGCGAAATTATTGGTGCATTCAATGAAGGGAATTTGTGAAAATTGCAGTATTTACAAGGCCTCGTACTTTCATTTAAATTAAGGGGGGTATTTGCATACATATCACCCAATTCATATTTATTTATACATCTAACGACTAAATTTTACATTTTTTTTTACTTTTTACATTTATACTTCCCAAATCTTTCATTTAAATTAAGGGGGTATTTGCAACTTAAACTTTACTTCTTTTTTATTTTTTTTTTAATTTAAAAGAGAAAAACGAAAATCAAAATAACCTGCAACTTAGGTGAATTTGATAAATTGTCCTTTTTATTGTCATTGTGATCATTCAAGACAGAAGTAATCAAGTCATTTTCAAATAGAGAGCTTTCATTTATTTTAAATATTTAAACCGTGGCATTTGCATATATACAATCAAATTCCTATTTATGTATATGTCATTTAAATTTTAGATTTTTATATTTATACCACTTAATTTTTATTCACATGAAAATGTCACTATTTTAATATTTTTAAAAATATAAATATACATTTCATGTATAGATAAAATGTCATGCAGGTAAAAATTAAAATTTAGTTGTTATTTGGTGTTAGATATATAAATACATTGGACTGGAGTGGCATGTGAACAAATCTTCCAAACGTATAATATGCATACATTCATATATATATTCTAAAAGGCGACTAGGATTGGAGCACTAGTATCAACTATCAGAACAATGGGTGGACCAGTACAACCACCGTTCTAGTTTATATTTTAGGCTTTTACATGAATCAGCGATGCTAGAAAGTAAACCGATATCAACCCCCTACCCGCTAAACTGAACGCTCCTAGCCAACACATCGAGCCATTCGACGACCCCACAAAATTTTGTCAAATAAACGGAGCACTACAATATCTTACGCTTACACACCCCAACATTTCCTGTGCAGTCAACCAACTGTGCCAGCATATGGATAATCCGTGCACTCATCATTACTAACTCCTTAAACGACTCTTAAGATATTTATAGAGCACTACTACATCAGGACTTTGCATCGCACATGGAGATCTGCAGCTTCAAACCTTTTTAGAAGCAGACTAGACAGAGGGCACTACTACATCAGGCTTTTGCTTGTTTCGAGCCAACACACCTATCTTTGGACCTCAAAGAAGAAACCCACGGTCTTGCGCTCCTCCACATAAGTCAAATACCGAGCGTTAGAAACTGCATCGACTGAAATTATATGGATTAAACGCCTCTTACAAGAACTTGGTATTGAACAAACTAACCCAACTAAACTATTCTGCGACAATGTATTGGCTATGACCATGACAAATAATCCCCTATTCCATGCTCGCACTAAACAAATTGAAATTGATTATCACTTTATTCGGTAGCACATCAATGACGGTTAAATCCAAATACACTACGCTCACACCCAAGATCAACCAACTGATATCTTCACCAAATCCTTATCCAAAGCCTGCTTCAACCAACTTAATTCCAAGTTTGTGATTGCATCAAATACCCCTCAGCTTGACGGGGGTAATAACAAAATTATATAAGGAGGCAATAATACAAGACCATTGTTGGGGAATTAGGGCAATATAAACGCAAGAATCGATACAAATCAAGAAGAAAACATATAAATTTAAGAAGGTTCAGCAATTTACCTACGTCATCGGTAGAGCGGTGACTTTCTTTGGCTTCACGAAAAGAGTACAAAAATCTCATTAGGGTATTTTACAACATATATATATATATATATATATATATATA
>NW_018230873.1:0-718 GCF_001263595.1 Phalaenopsis equestris | reverse complement strand
TATATATATACACCTGGTGTATAATATGAAATTATAAAATTACTCTTGTACCATACTGCGGGAACATTGCCCGAGCACCCCCAATCCACATAACAAAATTCCCCTCGATTGGACTTATGCTTCCGCTCGCGAGCTTGCTCCGCTCTGCTGGCACGCTCTGTTCCGCTCCAACTTCTGTCCCATATCTGATATATGAGTCATACCTAACAATCATGTCCACTACCTCCACAATTCCTTATTGCTAGTAGGGGACCATGCGACTGACAACCACCTTAGGAAATAATGTTTTCTGGTACTAGCGAACTTTCTTTATGCACTATATAAAATGTTCACTGTATGCCTTCTGGATTTAAGGAAACTAAAGCATATTCATGTCATTATCCTATTCTTCTCTGTTCCTAACCTTCCTAGCATCTCTTCTTCCTTCACTTTAGAGCTCTCCATTTCCCAAAAAAAATGTATGTAATTTCTATTTTTTGCTACATCCAAGAAATCTAAGTAATCTTCTAGGAATGGTTTTAAAAAAATAATAAAAAAAAGGATAATTTTGCAATTTCACTAGACATGAGCCCCAACACCACATGTAGCCAGCCACACACAGTGGCGCATGCATTCTGCTCCAGCATCTAGCTCCAGTGCCTCATGGACCTTCGTTGCTTCTAATATTCATCGTCTATTTACTTACTTTTAACTATCTACTTTCTTGTATTCACCCCCC
>NW_018230872.1:0-2806 GCF_001263595.1 Phalaenopsis equestris | reverse complement strand
AATAGGCCCCATGCGGGCGAAACTGATAGTCTCACGCGATATTTCAAGTACACAGCTGCCGTTCCACGGAAATACGCGCGTAATTTTTGATCGGACATTTGATGTACTTCTGTACACTCATTAGAAGGTATTCCTGAGTTATTTTCCGATTATTTTTTGGATAACTCAAAAATAAAGACCGTGACTTATTTTTAAGTTATTTCGGAATTATTAAAAATAACTCAGAATAACTTCAAAATAACTCAGGAATACGTCTTGTTTGTAACCCTAGGCGAGTTTCTGAGACTGAGATTCTGAATCTTGTATCATGTACTTTTTTTTCTGGATTAGTGGCCCGCCACTCTGCTCTCAATGACATATGCATCTTTGTCGAACATCATTAAATCTCTTTGTTCTTCTGGATTTGTGTTGATTTCTGTTTTTCTTTGCCTAATTTCTCAACAAGTGGTATCAGAGCGAGGTTCAAGGTTAAGGAAGAAAAATTTCGGCGGCGCAGGAATAAAGAAGATTTTGGCATAATAGATTGGCTGCTAGGGTTTCAGAGGAGATAGACGCATAAAGTTTCGCAAATTCGGCGCCTTGGGAGAAAGCTTCGGCGACCTAAGATTCAGGGAAGAAACTCGCCGGAGAAGCAGATCGTTCGAAACAGATTGTTCGTGAGAACTTCGTTCGATGTTCATAGGCAGAGCACCATTCGCGACAGACAGAACTTGCGACAGATTAGACGAGCAGTCAACTTCGACTGAAAAAGGGCTGGAGTGTCGCGATTGGAAAAAAGCTGGACTGCGCGACGGATTCAGTGACTTCGCAACATATTCGACTTCACGACAGATTCGATCGCAATCTGGAAGGTCTCAAGCGGAAGATTGATTTCCTTGGAGGCGGAACATAGGCGAATAGAAGGCACATGTTCCAAATTGTAGGCGAAGTTGTTCGCGGCGTGGGAGGCAGGTTCCTAGGCAGACGGAGGCGCGAAGGAGCAATTCAAAAGGAAATAGTTAACGAAATAATTGCTGGAGGCTTAATTAAGGAAATAATTGTTGGAGGCTTAATTAAGAAAGATCTTTGTTGGAGGCTCAATCAAGGCTTAATTAAGGTGGAGCTTTTCTTGGAAGTTAAGAAAAATGATTTCTAGGAGAGTTTAATTAAGGAAATTTTAATTAAGAGAATGTTTTTTTTTTCTTGAAAACTTAATTAAGGAAAATTTCTTTTTTAAAAGAAACTTAATTAAAGAAAATCTAATTAAGAAATCTTAATTAAGAGATTATGTAAAAGGGCCCAACCCACATTGGTCCATAAGAAACTCCATGATATATTTTTCCTAAGGGACTAGATATTCGTCAAGGTGGAGATTTGTTTGTTATATGCATTTCTCCTAAAGGGGCTGGATATTCATGAAGGTGAAGATTTGTTAGGTATGACTCATAGTACCAGAATTTGGAGTCTCTTGGAATTGGAGAGTTGTGTCTCTTAGAATTTAGTGAGTTGGGGGGATCAGCAAGGGCGCAGCAAAAGCGTGGTGACCCAATCCACATTGGTGCATAAGAACTCCATAATATATTTCTCCTAAGGGGTTGAAAATCGCAAAGGTGGAGATTTGTTGGGTGTATGCATTTCTCCTAAAGGGACTGGATATTCGCCAAGATAGGGATTTGTTATGTATGTCTCATATACCATATATGAGACAGATGCTGGAGCGGAGCAGAGCCCATAGCGGAGTGGAGCGGAAAGATCTGTCCAATCGGGGGAGTTTCATTATGTGGGTTGGGGTGCGGGGGTAACACCTCGCGGTTTGATTCAAGAGTAATTTAAGTAATTACATATTGTACTATAAGGTTATATATATATATATATTGTTTGTAACCTAGGTACTTCTTACACTTCTTTTGGAATTGAAGGAAAAGTCGTCGCTCTACTTCCGAAAATGTAGACATTTTTGCCGAACCTCATTAAGTATCTATGTTTCTTCTTGGATTTGTGCCGATTCTTGCGTTTCTTTGCCCTAAAATTCTCAAGACAATTGTACGGCTCAAACTTGGGCGATTTGACTGGATGCCAAGTGTTGGAGATTCTAAACCATTCCCACAATGAAACCAATTAAAGGGGGAAGCTAACCCCTTAGTTCCTACAATTCTACGATAGCCTCCTTGAACATTACCAAGAATCAGTGAGACGGTCTCAGTCAATCCTCAGAATCTCTTCGTCTAAGGGCGGATAACTATCAAAGTACAATGGTTTACCCTCTTTTAGGTAGCCTAGCTCTGCTCTGTTGACTGAAGCTCTTTGTCAAGGATCGAGAATCGGTAGCTAGATTTGATTAGTCGATTGGCTAGACTTAACCGACGAAGTTAATCTCACTGACCCCTTGTCAATAAAAGGTTAACTCAGAGGCAGCTTCATGCCTAGCCAAATCGACAGACTTTACCTGACTAGGCTGATTGGTCGAATTGTAGCGACTATGCGGGATATTCGATGAGACTCGCTGTTGGGATGATTTACGCTTCAGTTTCAGTTGGTCTTTCTGCTACCGAGCGAGGAACCAACTCTAGAGCTTGAACATACAGGGTTTAGAGATGCGGCTTCATGCATGACCTTGAATTATCGGTTGATTGGTTACCTCAAAATGAGGCTCTTTCATCTTAGTTGTTCGTTCTCTTTGAGATTTGTGCTGATATTTTTTTATGTATACGTATTAATTCTCTAAGTTTTTCTACTCATTGATAACGAAACTATAATAAGGACAGAAAAATTATTAAACAATCATTAGTAAGAAATTTGTGAATTGAATGAATATCTATATATATAT
>NW_018230871.1:0-7625 GCF_001263595.1 Phalaenopsis equestris | reverse complement strand
CAGGAATGTTATAGTCCTTCAATACGTAGCATGTAGAGACCAGTCTATGTGGCGTTTGATTTAGAAATTTAAACCACTGGAGTTTAGGATTGATGATCTAGTCCTCAAAAAAACTAAATTTATTACAAAGAACTTTAATATCAAAAAATTGGAAAACTCTGGCATTATAAATGATAACATAAGAAAAGTTACATATTAACTATAAACATTCAAGGGGAATTCCTTCCCAAATAATTCATTATAAGGATTTGAAATATTTTGTTATCCTCACAAAAAATAATTTTTTAATTTTATCCTACGGATACCTCTGCTCATGTGAGAGCATATAGAACTTATTTACCAAACTGTGAGAATGAGCGCAAGGACATGAGTAATAAAAGAAAATTTAGTCTAACTATAGCTATTATCATTTTTTATTCTTTTTATTTTTTTCTTCACATTATATATGAGAATATTACATCAAATTACACATAAGGTAGGACTACATTAATTTAACATTCAATTACACATAAGGTAGGACTACATTAATTTAACATATGTTCTAGAATAAAAAAGGTTCTCTGATTATTCTCATTATTATTATTATTACCTCCATTATCATCATCATCATCTCATTAATATTATTATTACACACACATTATGTTAATTATAGGAAATAACTTAAGATTCCCCGAGGTCTTACCATTTACTCCTCTTTCTCTTACTATACCCTCTAATTCTCTCCTAAGCTTGAGTTTTCCTCTATCAAAACTAAGATAAAGAAGTCTACTGCTGAAAACCAAGGTATAACATTATATCATCAAAATCCAAGGACTATCCAATTTTATACTCTCATGTTTATGTTACCTCCATGAAACATCCCAAGTGACTCATCAAGATTTTAACATATGATAAAGAGGATTTAATCCTCCTAAAATTTTCACTTGGGATTCCTAGCAAAATCAAACCCATAATCTAGACTTAAAACTTTAATATTTTATTTTGTTTTCCCTTGTGCAAAATAATGAGATAAAACCTAAGAGCCTAATAACTACCCTCATTATTTTGTCTAATCACACTGTGAGCTTGGAAAAAAATAAATCTCAACAATAAATAAAATTCGACACATAACGAGAAGTAATAGAGCCACATAACAAAATGCAAACCATAAAGTGCATCCTAATGAAATTATTGAATGCAAGCCTTATAAGCAAAGTTCATCCTTTTTTAACAATATTTTTACATAAACATTTTTTTTATCAAAACATGAATAAATAACATACATGTCTTTTATATGACATTATGATCTTCCTGGTCATTGAATTTGCTCATAAAATAATTAGAAAAAAACTTCTTAAAATCTTCATGTATTATCTCACTTTCATCTAAAAGGGCATTTATCATGGAATGATAATCACCTTCCAAATAGGAACAATACACATCCCCCCCCCCCCCCCCCCCCCCCCCCAAACACACATACACGGCCACCCAAGACCAAATATTTATAAAAATAACTCTTTAGTTCTTTCCTCATCTTGGTTAGCGTGTAGTTCTTTCATCCTCTTTATAACATATGTAGTAGCAATCTAAGTAAATTTGAATGGTTCGAGATATTTCTCATGACAATCCTCAAAATCCTAAAAATAATTAGCTATTGACAAACTTAAATGAAGAGACCTCAACGTCTAGATCAACTTACACTAATTAATTTCAACCATAGTATATTAATTTCTTTATTTTGACAACATTTTGCATGCATAATCTAAACTAAATCTTATCATTATAGGAACTAAAGTCTTTAATGATCTTTATAGCGGTAGCTTCATTATCCTTGTCATAAAAAATGACTTTGCAATATAGCGGTAGCTTCATTATCCTTGTCATAAAAAATGCGATTTTTTATAAAAAGGGTTAGCCTTGGACCTTACTTTTGCTTATTAATTGATAATATCATAGTTTCTCTATTAAAGTCAAACATTCATTGGGGTTATAAGTAACAATGGGATACAAGCATTCAATAATCCTTCAACTTAATTAGATTCTAAAGGTGGCTATCACTACCTTAAAATATTCTATGTCTAATGATTTGCTCATAACCTCTGCATATTATTTATAGCCATTAGCTACTTGATTATCTACTTTCAAATTAGAATACCTATTGAAATCATCTAAGCATAACCTTTACCAAACTTATGTGTAAGAGTATAAAAAAAAAAGTTGAGGGCTATCAAGTCATCAATACTCAACACTCTTATGAGGAATTTAGAATTTGATCCTAATAATGCTTAGAGACTTACCAAAAAACAGATACATTAATACATAATGGAGTTATTAATAAGAATAAATTACATATAATTAATAAAGAGTGGACAAAAGTTCCATCCCATAAATTTTAAACAATTATCAAAATTATGCTAATCGTAAATTTATTCAAATGATTATGACATGATAATGGTTTATTAAGAAAATATAAATAATTGTTTGCTAGAAATATATTTGAATTAAGGTTTTTGCTTATATTTTATAGTTTCAAGGATTAAAATTCACGTAGTTCAGTGTTATTGATTTTCAAGAGGAAAATCAGTGATCTATTATTTTTTTTTATTGTACCATACAATTCTCTAAAAAATTAGGGCCACCAATAAATTAATAAAACTTGTCACTATCTTTAAGGTAAGTTTAAAATTAACTAGTTTAGTGAATTGTTCTCAAATGATATTAAAGATTACATGAGCTTATATAGATACATCTATCATATAATTTAACTTGTTGTTGACCTCAATTTTAAATGAGGTCAATTTCTCTGTCCCAACTCTTCTTTAGAGCTTAGGATCTTACCTTTAAAAGCTACCTTTGAGAGCAAATGGATGTTAGAGACTCAAAATTAGATTTTAAATCAAATCTTCACCACCCTTAGTTTGAATTACATATGTGTTAATCCATAACACATGATTAATGTTGATTTGATTATGGTAAAGATTTTAATACAAATGGTTGATACCTCATAAGGTCTTTAATATGCTTTTAACTAACCCATTGAGCTGAGAGACTTGATTTCATGGCTTAAACATTTATAAGCATTTGGATTATCTCATAAACTAGGTTGGTTAGACTTACCCTTTGACTTGGTAAACATTGAAGGGACCCCATGGGTCCATCTAACCATTATAGACCACTTTTTTAGCACTTTCAATTAGTTTAAGGTGAACATAATGAGTTTGATGATCATTTTTAACTATATTGGAGCTAATCTTAAAAGAATCAAACAAATAAAATTAAATTCAATAAAAGTGAAATAAAATTTACCAATTTTAAAATCAAAAATAACATTTAAAATAATAATTTTTAAAATAAATACCATTCAAGAAACAAATAAAATTAAATTCAATAAAAGTGAAATAAAACTTACTAATTTTAAAATAAAAAATAACATTTTAAATAATAATTTTTAAAATAAATACCATTCAAGAGCATAAATAAATTAATCCATAAAACATATTAAAATAAAATATTAAATGGACACAAATAAAACATAAAACCCTAAATTAAAGTTATAATTAAAAAAAATTCAATTTTAAATATAAATAAAATTCAAATCAAATAAAATCAGATGAATCCGCAACCAATTAAAAATTCATTTTAAATATAAACCTAAATCGAAATGCATATTAGTTCTATGATAAATCCAAAATAAAATCCATACTCAAATATCACTTAAAATTGAAAAATAATCAAATCAATAAATGACATTCAAGCCAAATTCAATTCACTATCAATTTAACCATAAATCAATTTCAAACCAAAAAAATTCAATAAATTATGTCCCAAAATTCATTCAAAGCCTAACAAATCCAAACCTCAAGTAACTTTTAATTCTTCTTCAATTTAATCATCAAATAAAAACCCAAATTTCACTTAAATTTGTCCCCAATTTCTATACAATTGAAACCATCAACTAATTCCCTAATTGCTATTCAAATTTCACACTTAAAAACCTACAAAATCACACTTAAAACTAGCTTTAGATATAAAATTAAATAGCCATTGAATCCAACCGTAAAACCACACAAATCTACATTTAATCCATCATTCAATTAGCCATCAAATGTTTCAAAAATTGAAATAAATAAATTTACTAAATGTAAGTAAAAATTGTCCTTAATTATTACACTATGCTTAAAATTAAACACCATAAATGTTGCCCAAATCAACACCAAATCTAACCACTGGCATTTAATGCGCCCTTAGTGCGTGTTATTTTTTTTGCGTGTTTTATGTCAATTCATCCCCCTGAGACGGTGCAAAAAAATTGACCCGACCCGTAATTACGCAGTAATTTAGCTTTCTAAAGACGGCCAAAAACTTGACCATTTATATTTAACAACCAATATACAAAATTGAAATATTATGAAATATAGCAAATAATTCTCACACTATGGGTTCTACGCAAGTGCACGTATCGCTTCAAGTAATATAAGACTTTCTGATTAAGCCCTGAATATCGATTCCACGAGAAAGCAAGGAAAGATGTCCTTAGTCAAATTCCAGTCTACTACTATTAGTCCTTAGTTTGGAATGTCGATTAAAATGGTGTTTTATCTAGCAACTAATCCTAAACACAAATGTTAAATGTAAGGATAGTAACTATTCTTAAATATAAATATTAATTCTAAAGATAAACCTTTTTGATGAGTTGATTTGGAGAATTTTAAGATGTTAAAAACTACTATACTTATATAGCGAATTGAATAATGTAAAGAAATGAGCTACATTAAATATTGTATGTGTCAAATATGAGCAATTTTAATTTTCTGCCCTGATTCAGTGTTATAGAAAATCATTGGCTAATATTAAGTTTAGTCCCTAAATCTGTGACTAGGCTAGGAGGATACTGACTCCCGCTCCAGAGCTCCCACTTCTCTTCCTCTGAAGGCTAACTCTTGCTTTAGTTTTAAACACTAAGATCGAATTGAGGATTTTTAATCTGTCACCCTAGAAATCTCTAATTCTACACCCAACAAAGTATATTTCCCTATTTATTTGCATTTAATCCCATAAACAAAATACTCTTTCATTGACTTAAATGTGATTCTCACTTTATTGTAGAACTCATACTCTATTTCCCGGATCATATATTTCATAACATATTTTAATAATTCAAACGGTCAGATTGAAAAGTAAATTAAGAGCAGAGTTCAAAAAACATCACAATTTATAATTAAAACTTCTTTAGCATGCATCTCAATATCCTAAACATGAATCCTACTCATTGCAAAAGAAAAGTAAAAGAAAAATAAAGGCATAATCTTCTCATGTCACTATTTCCAAAAAAAAAAGAAAGAGTAAGAGAAATATATCACAAAGCACAAAGAAAACACAATAAAAAACCTCATTAAATCAAAACAAATCCACTAGATAAGTGTTTACAAAATCATAAGATAATAAAAAGCATAATACTTAGCATTTTTTCCTTGAAAGAAAGATGAAAATCTCTTCCATAAAGTCTCCCCCTGATCCATGCAATGCTAAAACATTCCCTTACAGATTCTCTCAAAATCCCCTCACCAATCTCTCCAAAAAGGTAGAAATCTACATTTCTACTCCTATTCTAAGATCTCTAAACATTCTCCACATTTTTCCACTCACACACACAACTTTTTCTAACATAAAAACACTCTATTATAGTGTAGAGACGAATTTCCCAAGATATGCCTTAAGCAACCTTCCAAAAAGCATCCAAATACATTGAATCTTCTAAAAATTTACCCATGATCGCGTTTAAACCGTCTTGGGCGCTGTCAGCACCATTTTGGGTGTCATTGACGTTTTTTTGCCGTCGTTTTCTGCACTCTAGTGCTTTCGGCGCCAGTTCTGGCGCCGTTGGTGTCCACCCTGTGCAGCTTCACCATTTTGCTTCGTTTGACTCCGTTTTAGCTCTATTTCGCTCCGTTTCAGTTGTGTTGCATTTCTAATAGATAGACCTACAAAATATGCATAAAAATAACCTTCTTTTGAAGTGTAATTTCATTCAAAAATGTGTGAGAAGTGTAAAAGAGATTAAACATAGAAAGAAATATCGAAATGTGTCATGACAGAATTTTCTTTCTTGCTCGTTTTTTCTCCAATTTGCACCATTTTTGTTTATTTTTCTCCAAAACTCCATTTCTTGTCCCTGAAACGAAAATTATATAAAATTCCTTCATTTAAAGTGTAATATCATTAAAAATCATTAAAATTGAGCATAAAATATATATGAAAAAGTAGTCATTTTTTAAGCGTGTCAACCTTGCTTAAACCTGCAATTAACCAAGCCCAATTACAACCAATTTATCAACTAAATAGCCCATGATAATCAACTAGTCCATGAGAATCTAATAATCCAAGACACTAAAATAGTTTCACATCCAACACAGATCTACTTTTGAATCTTTCATTGTTGCTTTCCAATCAACACTTAAATAACACCCAAAATCATTCCAATGTAGTTGCACACCCACACATATCCTATTGTTTTTCTTGTACCAAATCACCACTCAAATGAAGCGACATTTTGTGTTTTTAAATCATGGATCTCATCTAAATTTAACAGTTATTCAATAGTTAAACTTGCCTACATCCTAAATCAACTCACATTCATCATTGCCCAATGTCCATGGTCATTATGAAGGCTAATCCTAAGCTTTTGGATAGTTCAATGAAGTCAAAGACAACTAAAATATTGTTCCAACTGTCTATAAGAACTACTATATTGGTTTGTTTGTAACAATCTAAGACAACCACTCTGCTCTGTAACAAATTAATGACAAACGGACACCAATCATTAGTTCCAAGACCCTTTAACTGACATCCTCAACTTATAAATACTCCATGCCTTCCATCATTATGCTTGCTGAAAATTTGAATTTAAACTCCCAGCTTATACTTAGTATTTTAGTTTCCATCCACAACCTTTCCTTAGCTTATCTAAACCCTCTCCAATCCCAAAATTCCTTCTAAGTTCCCTTGTAATCTTATAAATTAAAGTCATTGCCTACAAGACACCATTCAACTCCTCCCATTATTCAGTTCTCCCAAGTGAAGCTTCCAAAGGCTTTAGTGGCACTTCTAACCACATCTTATATCAATATCCTAGTGAATTCCCCTCTCCCACCTACTGATTGATGAAAGGTCATCCTCCTCTTTGATCAATAACACATTTAGAGTCTTAGGAGGTTCCTGTGATCGATCTGAAACTATTTGAGAGACCAAAATGATCACTTTGAAGCCACTAGTTATTTAGATGGTCCTTACACCATAAGTAATTATCAAAATTTTGACTAATGCCTTCAATAGTTGGCATTTTGTGAAAGAAATTTTTATTTTAGTGGAACTTGATCATTATATGTTTAGGGATAGGTAGGATGATGGTTTTGGTTTGAAGTGGTGTATTAATGATGACAAGACAAAGGAATCATTATTGTTATTTTCAACAAAACTTAATATATTGAATATACCATATAAATGGAAGTGTGTTAGATGAAATTTTTAAAATTTTAAACGATGAAAGAGTATATATAAGATTAGATTACAACAAAACCTTTTGTATCAGTTGAAAAAAATGTTCAACCATGTGAGTCCTAATCTATTGAACATCAATATTTGATTTA
>NW_018230870.1:0-3839 GCF_001263595.1 Phalaenopsis equestris | reverse complement strand
ATTAAATTAAATTTTAAAAATCCACATATTCTCCTGTGATAATTTAATTACCTCATGTATATGACACTCTAACCCTCAAACTCATTTAAGTTGTGTTCAGTGAGTTATGAGGTGAAGTACCCCAAGGGTAAAGTGGTAATTTTAGACTTTGGTGCCTTAGTCAAAATTTAGGATTAACCAGAGATAAATGGGTAACTTTGATCCTAATAAACATGTTTAGATGATTGAAATACAATGGGATTATAAGGTAGAAAATCACCCACCACATTTACACAACATCAATAAATAATAATCTTCCCCAATCTTCATGACTTGGAAGTCAACTAATATCAAAAGTCTCTTAAGTGATAGGCTTAAGCTAAAAGGATGAAAGTTTACTTTCCTTAAGCCCACAATAAATGATAATGTGATCTTTAAATGAAAATACATGTCACTTAAACTAAAATCTTAATCTTCACCAAATTCCCCGTTACGATTGCTAAGGGCTTGGTAGTGACCTAAGCTCGATATCTAAGCTCAATTGATTTGAATTAGAAGATAATTGGGTTGATAATCAATACCTTTAAACACTCCAAGTCCAACTTTACTTATGGTCATCACAATCTTAAATGACCTAGACTTGCCTTAGGGGCACTCACCCACATAACTCTTGAGTGAAACATCAATTGACTAATTGAGTATCCTATCCTCACGATAATTAAATTGTCAAGTTTCACTAACTAACGGGGTAGTTACACTCAACCTCAGATGATTATTGGAACTTTATGAAAAGATCAAAATGAACTCAGGATATTTCAAGAGATATTCAAAGTAATCTAGGGTCACACCCTGAACATTTTGAAATCTATTGGATATTCTGAAAGACAAACTGGACTTGTCATATTTTGTTCTAAAATTATCCACTAGGATCTTTTGAGATTCAACTAAATCATAACTTGGAGTTTGGTAGATAAACCTTCATTTACTCATGTAATTTAAATTTCTTGCAGTATTATCTACATATCTTGCAAGTACTGACATTTCAGGTAGTAGAATAAGAAGACTCACCAGGTATGCTTCTATAATTTATAGTACCATTTTCTCTTTTAATTTCCGCACTATACTTTCACGCTTATAAAACTTGCATGTTAAACAACAATGTCACCCTGTATGAAAACTTAAAACTGCTAGGATAACCACAAAAACAAAACCAAAACTAAAATCAACCAAGATAAAATTCACCGCCACAACATCCAAAATATAAGACAACTCAAAATTTAATCACAAACATCACACAAAAACAATTGCAACTAAATTAAGACATCTCTATTGGATGATCGGCAATCCCTCGGAGGAGGTAACCTACGGTTGCTAACGAGACTTTCCACAGTCTAAATGAAAGTATTAAACTCATTAAGTTGAGCTTACTAAATTTATTTGGTTTAAGTGAATCTGATAGAAAATAGTAGTGTCGGAATGAGGAAACCGTAGGATCCTAACCGCTGTCGCTCTAATCAACTTTAACATGCCATATCAACTTTAATATCCAACATAATATTTAAAGACCCATAACCATAGGGACATTTGATTTGACATCATAACCTGACACAATAAAATACCTAAACTCGTCATACTTGTCTCGACAAGGAGCTTGAAGCTAGCATGGTGGGCAGCACAATCATCTTCAATAATGCAATAACACGAGGATCTACAACAACACATCTTTTCCCTAGAATTAAATAACACAAATCATAGGACTTCGAGGTTGTCTGCTTAGTGTAACATAAATCCTCACTTTTTCTTTAGACCTTTGTATGATCATATCCTGCAATCTAAGCTCAAACTCGTTCTAGGATTCCGAGTTTGTTGTTTGGTACTACATAAATCCTTCTATCTTTCAGGCTATTTGTGCAACCATATACACAAATGTAAGCCCTAAATTAATAAAATTGGAAAGATGAAACATTTAAACAATTTCTCCTCAAAATCAAAGCCAAACCATAGGATAACTTGGGAAATCACTGAGATTCTCCTCAAGATCCATGACATCCCCTAGTCGCTCTTTCATTGGATTCTACAATAAATGTTCCAAATTTGAGCCAATCCCTTTAACACCTCTTTGTCTGATTTAGTTGAAAATTCCTATCCTTTTGACCTCTTTGAAGATAAGGTTCCATTATTTTTATCGAGAGTTTTCTGTGGTGACTTTGGTCATTTAAGATTTAATTAACTTAGGGGCTTGCCCTTATAGGAAGCTTGTTTGAATCTAGCTTAATATAAACCCTATTTAATTCTTCATATTAAATAGGGGAATTTTTCAGCAAATAAATGATTTTGTAGACCAAACGGATGTCATATATTTCTTAGTTTATTTGATCGAGCCTCATCCTCAAGTCTTGTGTTTATCCTTAAGGATAAATACAGGGTTTGAGGTATAGTGCTCTTTCATTTAAACTATGAAAAATATGGGGTCGGTTTGATTTCATATTTGTCTAAAACTATATATATGTGTGTGTGTGTGTGTGTGTGTGTGTGTGTGTAAATTAAATGTCCTTCCGAAGCGTGCGACGGGATTTCAATTTCGACAACTGACAGCTTCTAACGGGAAATTCCTCAACTTTTTAGTGCTGACATAGTAGAGAGTCCAACTTCTTCAATTAATTTGCCTCATATTCGGTACTTTATCCTCCTCTAATATCTCCCACATATTATTAATGGACATATAAAGTGTAGAAGGGTCGATACGAGAATTGATCAGTTGAGTTTTCTTTGATCCATCCATTTTTATTGAACAACTGCACCAATCCTATTAAACTGCACCAATCCTACTACAATTGTCCTAGTATGGTCAAAGTTCTCCTTCATTCTACAATCTAGGTTATCAAAGAGGTTGTTAAGATTTCCAATTACATTTCAATTATATTTGTAATACTCTGTAGTTCTCTTTCTATTTTTTTCATTCTCTTCTCCAAAGTTATTGAACTTCCAAGTGTTGGTGGCATCAATTGTGTTGAAGCATGTGATGAATGGTCCAAAATATAATCTAATGATTCATTTGCATTCCCTATATAATTTTCATCAATAGTTTGAACTTCCAAGTGTTGGTGGCATCAATTGTGTTGGAGCATGTGATGAATGGTCCAAAATATAATCTAATGCTTCATTTGCATTCCCTATATAATTTTCATCAATAGGAATCATGGGCTCCTAAGGTAGTAAAAGTTTTTCCCCACTTTCATATGGAACTTGAGATTGACTACAAAGTAGGAAAATTGTAGAAGGATGCCTAAGTCCATATATTAGCCCATTCATAATAAAACCCATAACATATTTAAAAATAATTGATCCTACATCAACGGGTTTTTTCATTTGAATGTTGATACACATAAAATATATAGTGTTTTTAGACACATTTTTATATCTATTTTTGAGATATTGCTCTTTAATGGAAGGTATTTGTGTGTTTTTCTTTCAGGTACAGGTAAAAAGTTGAAAAATGCTAAAAAGAGTGAAAAAGGATCAAATTTGGAAAAAAAATGTGAAATTTGTGTAAAAGAGTTTTGGTGCCTAACCGCCAGATCCGACGCTTACGCGCCGATGAAACAGAGAAGGCCGCACTTAAGGGCCAGAGGCCCCGCGCTTAAGCTCCAGAGGCAGTCATTTGGCGGTTTTCTTTAGTTTGTTGAATTTTGAAGAGACATTTGAGGCACCTATTGGCTAAAGAGGGTGGTTATGACCACTAAAAATGAAAATATGGTAAAAAGACTTGTGAAAGGAGACATCCTTTGGAGAATTCATCAAATTTAGACACATTTTGAAGAGTTATCAAGGCACCTCTTGGAGATTTATAAAAGAAGGAA
>NW_018230869.1:0-211 GCF_001263595.1 Phalaenopsis equestris | reverse complement strand
TAAAATTAAATATATATATTTTTTACTTTATGTCAAGGTTTTAATTTTCTTAATCAATTATTCATTAAAAAGAAATAAAATGGTCCGTGACTTCTTTGGCACCTAATTCTTATGTATTTACATATCTAACACTTATCTTCCGTTTTTTCTTTTATGCCACCTACACATCTAATGTACAACTATTTTGAATTTAAAAAAATAAAATACATAT
>NW_018230868.1:0-1109 GCF_001263595.1 Phalaenopsis equestris | reverse complement strand
TCGTACAATTTTTTTTTCATATGCCGCCCGTTGATGGGGGTAAAACTCTTTCTCCTTGACAATAAAACAATGATAGGATCCTCCCAAATATATATTTTCAACTACGTACGAGCCCTCTAACTACTTTTGTCAAGCTTGTTTAGATCGTATTTGAGAAATCATTTGATGTTCATGATATGAGATTAGAGTTGGACCTTTTGGGCATTGAAAGATATGACTTCAGAGTAAAGTTTCAATTAACTTGCTATTAACACGGTCTTTTACCTTAGTTCCCTTTTTCTGGGTGTAGGAAGATTTCAAAATTTTGATTATATGATCAAAATATTTTTATTTTCTAAAGATATGCCTGAGTCGATTAATAGCCAACTAAAAAGCAAGATCACTTAATTTTCTCCTTAAGATAATATCGAAAGAATTTTCTTAAGATGATTTTTTAAGCTTTATCAATTAGGGGAGAGTTTGGACACCAATTTTTGATTTCATGCTCACCCTAAGCTTCTTCTTAAGGAATTACTATATCTGGTGGAGCATATTTAAGGGTTTTGCATTTCTGAATCCAAACACCAATTTTTGATTTCATGCTCACCTCAAGCTTCTACACAAGGAATTACTATATCAGGTGGAGCATATTTCTTTTAAAGATTTTGAATGTCTAAACACCAATTTTTGATTTTATGCTCACATCAAGCTTCTTCATAAGGAATTACTATATCTGGTGGAGCATGTTCCTTTTAAAGATTTTGGATGCCAAAATTCAAACACTAATTTTTGATTTTATGCTCACCTCAAGCTTCTTCTCAAGAAATTACCATATATGGTGGAACATATTTTAATAGTTTTGAATGTCCAAACTTTCCTAATTAATAATTCTAAAACACCTCTTAAGACAATTTCAAAGATATTATAACTCACTCGAAAGCAAGGACCAAATCATTTAACATGAGATTAAAAGGCTCGTAATATTCTTAATCAATTACTTGTATTTTGATCACACTATTTTATTTTTTAAATTTACTTAAGACGTAGTCTAAAGATTTAGTGAAGGACCCGGCTATTAGGGCATTAATTCCATTTCCCCTTGAAATCATATATATATATATATATATATA
>NW_018230867.1:0-370 GCF_001263595.1 Phalaenopsis equestris | reverse complement strand
AACTTATTTTTTGAGTTCTCAGGGATATTTTCTAAAAATAATATAATATTTAGAATAAAAACTTGATTTTTAACCTATTTTAAATATTTAAATAATTAAAAATCTATAAAAACCATAAAATAATAAAACTTATGGAAATGTTCTAAATTACTTCCTAAGGATTTAGGAATAATTATAATGTTTTTCCTGATTTTCTAAATAAATATATTGATTTTTAAAGTATAAAAATGATTTTTTAAAGGTTAAAATTGAGTTTTCATTAAAATAACTCCAATAAATCAAATAAAATTTTAAAAAAAATATAAAATCATCTCCTTTGAGTTTTGTGACCTCATGGAGACTTTTTAAAAATACAAAACTTAATTTTCTC
>NW_018230866.1:0-262 GCF_001263595.1 Phalaenopsis equestris | reverse complement strand
TTTCTCTCTTTCTCTCTTAGAGGACTTGGCTTGGCTTATGACAAGCCATAAGAGATTATTTATAGAAGCCAAGTGAGCGGTAGGTGGGAGGTAGGTGTGCGGTAGATGGGAAGGTAATGAAGGTTGATGAGCGGTATGTGAGATTCTTAATTCTAATTAAATTACGGTGGACCGAGTCTCCACATTACCCAACACAATATTTCAAAACATAATTTTGAAACAAATCAAATGTAAGAAAAGAAAAGCTTTATAAATTTTTATA
>NW_018230865.1:4574-5951 GCF_001263595.1 Phalaenopsis equestris | reverse complement strand
TGGGCATGCCGTGACAGCAGAGGCCCGAAAAGAGGTTATACCAGTAAGGCATGGACCCGAAGGTAGGCATGACGTAGCGACAGGGGCCCGAAAAAAAGGGTATACCGGTAAGGCAGTGACCCGAAAAAATGCAACTCAAGGAGATGATATCGATCATGCAAACAAACATGTACATGCACATACACGACATACAAAGGAGCAAGTGGTAGGTCGATCTAGATGGAGCATCTTGTTAAACCAAAGTATTGTGTCAACCGGATTGGGATAGCCGGCTGAGACACAAGTGATGTGACCGGTTAGGGAGAACCGATGAAGGCACAAGCGGTGTCGGTGTAAGGTGCAAGTGCAAGATATAAGATGCAAGTGCAAGTGCAACGTGCAAGGTGCAAGGTGCAAGTGCAAGTGCAAGTGTGATATGCGACACACAATATGCAACAATGCAAGACACACATATGCAAAAAAAAATGAGGTGCGAATGACCACATATGATAGCGAGCCACGCTCGTACTAACGACCTCACCTAAGAAACCTAAAGTTTAAACCCTTGGAAATGCGGCATCGCCGCCTCTTGTTTTGGTGAGGAAATGTGGGGAGTTTCTCCCTGGATCTCCGAGGGGGAAACTCTCCACGGCGTTGCGAAATGTGCTAGCTACAAAGCTTTTCCCATTTTGCAAACTCCTCCAGACTTTGCAAAGCGAGCCAGCTACAAAGCTTCCCTCGCTTTGCCAAGTCCGACCTCCTAGCTTCTCTAAGTAAAGCTGGGGAAACCCAAAGCAAGGGGAGTGAGGGACTCGAACCCATCGGGACTTGTGCTAAGGCTCACAACAAATTGGAGACACTCGGCTCTACGGGGGGTGTTTGGTTACGCACAGAAAGTCCTAACCTAAAGGCTAGCTCTAGGAAATCGACGATCCATCACGCAGTCACGTCGTCGAGCCGACCCATGCCGGCGCACGCACCCCGTGTGGGCGATCGAACTCACACGCCTAGACACCGCTAAAACCTAGGGTCAACTCACCGTGACGGTTGCGGACGCGTTCTCTTTGCTTGCGTCAAGCTCGCCGACGTCCAATCCATGCTCCAGTATGCAAAATATATCTTCGAGGGGCGCGCGACGGCGGTGAAAGAGACGAAGTTTTCCTCGCACAAGAAAAGACGATTGCGCCTCCTCAAACATTGACTTTGCTCGCTGCCCGGCGACGTCGAAGTGCTCTGGAGGTGCGCACCGGGGGCAAAAGAAGCGCGGAGGAGAGCCCGAAATATGTCGTTTTCCTCTCTGATTTTCTCCGGCGTAAATACGATGCCGGCGAGTGACAAGGACGGCGAGGAGGAAGAGATCCGGTGGAAGAGGAAGAAAAAGAAGAAAAAGAAATAAAA
>NW_018230865.1:0-1981 GCF_001263595.1 Phalaenopsis equestris | reverse complement strand
ACGTGACTCTAAATGAGGTCTTATCATCAAGGGTCGGCCAAGTGAAGGCAGTAGTTCCATTGATCGGAACATCAAATGATCACGGAGGTATATACCCCGATCAAAATAGTCTAGGAGGTATGTATCCTGACCAAGTATCAAATAAGGCAGGAAGTATGTATCCTGGCCGAGCATATAAAATAACGCAGGAGGTATGTATCATGGAGAAATATCAAATGAACACTCATGTTACATAACATCCTGAGGTATCATGCTCAAAGTATAGTCGGAGATCCAAGTAATCTGACAGAACATGGATCCGTGGTAAAACCGATACAACATGTCATTCAACTTGGTGGACAAAACCAACCAAAGCATAACCACAAGAGTGCTTCTACATCAGCACTAGCGAAGCAACTTTCGCTGAGGATCCATGGATCAGACGTGAGACTAATACAGCATGGTACTCAACATAGCGGACAAAACCAACCATATCAATCGAGAATATCAACAGGGTTACATGACTCGGTCTAAACCCCAAAGGCGCTCAAAGTGAGCTAGCGAGGCAGATCTCGTTGGGCGACTCTCCCATTTAGCAAAGTAGTTCTGCTGGGGAGACATCAAATATCCCGGTGTGGACATGGATCAGTTGAGCCACCGATACAACATGCGAATCGGTGGGGCGGACCAAACCAACCAAATCAACTGAAAATCATCGAGGTGGACTTACAAGTCCAAATGTAGGGCGTTTTAAGTAAGCACTAGCAAAGTAAGTATCGTAAAAGGTCCTCAGAACTAGCGAAATAGCTATAGCAGGGGAGAGCTCAACGAATATTTCCAACAAGAACTTTCTAAGACAATTCTCGTCGGGAAAAATACAGGGGCAAACGTCATGCATCAAAAGTGGCTCTGACGAAGGACATGGATCGGACAGATAATAGACAAATTCTAGAATCGATACGACATGTCGCTCTGACAAGACAATGAAAATTGACCATTTGAGGATTATCAAAGAGGGTGGATGAATAGACCATACCAACCCCATATATGATACTGCTACCAGAGGTTTGGTAGAATGAATTCCTAATTGCTGCAGTATCTAAGAATAATTGGCACAAGGGTATGTTGCCCTCGGGCTAATTCAAAAGTATCCCTCAAAGGGGAAAACACCACACTCATTTGAAGTGAATGAGAAACTCTAATTCGGACACATACGGGGTGCTCAAATGAATAGAGGTGGCGAGGAATGAAGCATAGCTTCCCGCACAAAAAGGTATCAATCGAACTTGACCTCGGACAATCGAGAAACCTGAGAAGGGTTGGACAAAAATGGAGTGTACCAACCAAATGGTGTTTAGCCATAAGACAAAAACCAAAACATATCCCATAAGAAGGAATACACCACACTTATCTGAAGTGAGCAAGAGCATATCCGTATAAAGGTGCTGGGTTCGGACCCAATGTAGAAAAGGTAATCAAAACAGAATGCTAAGAAAGGGCATGACTTTCCTGCATAAGGCAAATATCAATCAAAATTGACTTCCATCAATCGATATATTTCAAAAGGTTAGCTAGGCAAGATATGCTAACGAGGGAATGCCTAGTCATGAAACTAAGCTCAGATACTCTAAAAAGAGGGTATCATCCACTCTCATTTAGAGTGAGTGGGGAAAAACATATCTACCACACTCTTTTATAATGGGTGGGACACGCTCAGTCAGACCCGCACGAAGCGAGGAACTGTAGAAAAAAAGATAAGAGAAGTACTTAGCTTCTCTTACACAGATTACTGGTTGTTCCAGGTATAAGCCGCCCGTAGGACTTCCACTTTGCCTGTATAGCAATTCAAAAATCAATTTTAAGAGATGTTCAAGACCTCTCTTACGTGCAATAACACACAAAAAAAGGGTGAATGTACAATATGTCGTACCACATGCCCACTAAGACGACTCGTCAACCTCCAAAGCAAGGACTGTCGGACCCAGAGGGTCAAAGCATAAAG
>NW_018230864.1:0-1377 GCF_001263595.1 Phalaenopsis equestris | reverse complement strand
GAGGACATCAAGAAACCTTGTAGGAAGAATGGAAAAACTGATATCTTTTTTACAGAAGACGATGGTATTCAACTTGCTTTCTCCTGTCATCTGAATTTGGTTGGGAAATTTATATATGGTCATTCCCCAAATGGAGCTCATTCGCAAAGAATTTGAACTTATGTAACTTGTTGGAGAGTGAAAAATTGAACTATTAAATGGGAGACACGTTCTTATTCAAATTAACAATGAAGAAAGTTACATGCGCGTATTTGCTAGAAGGATAATCTGGATGAATAACAGAGCAATGAATATTCTGAAATGATTTGTGGATTTTGACCCACAGACGGAACCACCAGTCATTCTTGTTTGGATTCGCCTCCCTAGTATGAAATTTCATTATTTTTCTAAGAAAGTATTGTACTCTATTGCTTCAGCTTATGAAAAGCCGCTCAAGACGGACATTCCTACTTTTAATCTTTCCTGTCCATTTGAAGCCAGAGTAGTTGTTGAAAGAGACATCACCACACCCACTTCTAAGGAAATTAAGTTGGGCACCCAACACCATGGGTATTGGCAAAAGATAGAGATCGAGTCTTTTCTGTCGTATTGTTCGAACTATCGTATGTTCAGCCACTCCAGTTCTCAATGTCACCATATACACACCTCACCTCAGACCAAAAAATCAAAGTGCTCCGCTAGAGGCTATGATTCCATCTCATCCCGATCAACACAAGTTTTTGACTCTATTGATCATCAAAAAGATGCCTCAGAAGCCTTCAATATCCCCGTAGGTAATATGACAACCATTCATTCCCAGTTGTAGTCATTCATCCCCAGTTGTAGTTCCCCAGTCTTTGGAACCTCCTATCGTGGGGGAGAGAGATATTCTTCAATACAGGTATAAATACTTCTGTTGCTTCACTACCGTCTTATCAGGTCCAAAAAGATGTTAATATTACTTAGGCTTATGGGGATCCTGATGTGCAACAACCTACACCTGTCCGACCACCTTTGGAATCTACTCTTTGGAATCCTTTGGAATCTACTGATCAGATGAGTCAATCTTCGGATGAGGAATGACAGGTCTACACGTCTAGGAGGAATAAGAAGAATGAAGATCTACTCGAGCTCAGGAATCTGATGGATGATACTTTGGTTACTACGGGCAATGATACTTACCTTACTAATTTGTTAACCGGCTCACTTTCGAGAACTCGAGGCAGGAGGACTAAAGTGGGACGTCCTTAGCACTTTTGTGCCCTTTTGTGGCTTTTTGCTTTTTTGCCTTTATGTATTTTTGGTTTATTTGGGTTTTGTGTGCATTGTATTGTATGAGTTGGGCTTTCTTATAATTTGCCCTTGGCCTTTTTCAATATATATATATATATATATATA
>NW_018230863.1:485-907 GCF_001263595.1 Phalaenopsis equestris | reverse complement strand
GATAGAATGACAGCATAAGAAAGTAAAGCTAGCCTAAAACATGACTGTAATAATATTAAACTAAAAGGAATTATATTCACTATAAAATTTCATTTTTCTTCCTACCCCCAAACTTGATTTTTAACATGTATGCATAAAATATAAGTAGGAAGAAAAACAGTTTAGAAATTCTATCTACCACAAGTTTCTATCAAAAACATCTACAATTATTTATTAGGATAGAAACATGTAGTAGAAAGTAAATTTAAACTAAACATGCCAGAATGAAATTAACTAAACAAAGTTCTAACTAGCATAACATGTATCAACATTGAAATAGAAAAATGTTCTTCAATTCTTATAAATTGTAACACAAACACAAACACACAAATAAGATAAATGAGGTTAATTCTTCCTCCATCTCATCGCATCTCACTAACTTA
>NW_018230863.1:0-327 GCF_001263595.1 Phalaenopsis equestris | reverse complement strand
CAATAATTAAGCACCTCTAGCAGTTATAAGGATAGTGTAAGATCATCCACAAGTTACTCATCAAATAGGTTCGCGACTACTATCAAATGAAAACAAAGTTCAAGAAAGGAAGTAACAAAATTGAGATGAAACTATCGGTGTAAAAATTCATAATGTCTTTTGTAAAACTCAAGCCCAGGTGAGACCCAAGTTGTAGTGAACTCATCAATCCAACTACTACAAGATAACATACAAGTCTAACCATAATAAGAACTTAATGAATTATCTCCCTCATGACACACAAAAACAAATAAAAAAACTGACAATCCAAACATCTACCAAACATCA
>NW_018230862.1:1269-2254 GCF_001263595.1 Phalaenopsis equestris | reverse complement strand
AGTGTCGGAATGTAAGGTCCGACTTCAAATGTGAACAATCAGAATTTAGTACTGTTAGTACTGATTCGGAAGATTGCGATAGGAGGGACTTATAAAGCAATGCAGAATTGGATATAAAATCCTCAACCTCTATAATTTGATTTGAAAGATTGCAGTAGGATGAGCTCCTAAAGCAATGCAGAATCGGATGTGAATCCTCAACCTCTAGATTTTGATTTGAAAGATTGCAATAGGATGAGCCCCTAGAGCAACGCGGTATCGGATCTGAATCCTCAACCTCTAGAATATTGATTTGAAAGATTGTAGGATGAGCCCTAGAGCAACGCGGTATCGGATGTGAAATCCTCAACCTCTAGAATTTGATTTGAAAGATTGCAATAGGATGAGCCCTAGAGCAACGCGGTATCGGATGTGAAATCCTCAATCTGTAGAATTTGATTTGAAAGATTGCAATAGGATGAGCTCCTAGAGCAACGCGGTACCAGATGTGAAATCCTCAACCTCTAGAGTATCGCGTTTCTTTTCGAATTCGTGGGAAACTAGTAGAATTTATGAAGATTGACATTGGTGAGGAAAAAAAAAATTGTGAAACTTTGTGAGATTTTGTGCAGAATGTGAAATTTTGCAAGGGTGTGTAGAGAGTTAGTGTAGATAATGTGGTTGTGCTGGTGCTGCGCGTACAAAGAGTAGGAAATTCCAAAAGCGGAAGTATCCACTCAACAAGCTTGTTTTATTTTCTTAAAAGTTTGTTTTATTTTCTTACTATTTTTGTCACAATGTATTTTACAAGAATGTCTTTTCAAAGTTTTAATTTTAATTGGTTGATTTTCAAGAGAAATTTGTTTTGTTACAATTATCTTTTATTTGTGTTTTATTTGAAAATTGGTCGTTTCATTCTTTGTTCATTAGAACTCCCCGGTTTTCATCCATCGCACAAAAGGCAATTGACAAAAAGGCACAACACGAGAGAAATTTCCATTAATCT
>NW_018230862.1:0-917 GCF_001263595.1 Phalaenopsis equestris | reverse complement strand
CCCTACGGTGTCGTACTCCTGGAATGCAGTGCTTGGCCATGTCTGCACCGTTGCCCTTGAGAACAAGTACTGAACCAACTGGGAGAGGAATTTCCACAGCTCCTCTGAATTCACCAGGGCTGATTACGTCGATTTCTTTTCCAAACAAAATATTGCTCTTACTCATGAATGAGACCGTGCAGAAAGGCCTCACAAATTCATGAGGGTCAATGTGCGGAGGAATGCAGTCACCCTCTTCATAAATGTTAATTATGCAACTGTTAGGAATACAAGTAGCGGGTAGAATATTCCACTTGACCATTCTCTTGATCATCCATTTTATCATCGGTGGTAACGGATCCACTTGGTCGTATCTGAGGATCCCGGGCGGATTTCCCTGTCTATCGTTAGTAAAATTGTAGCAACAACCGCATTGGATGGTGATTCTTTCCTTTCCCCACATCCACTTCTTTGGTTCGGAATATGTTGTCTCCATGAGAAGGCCCACTCGACCTCTATCTCTTAGATCGAAGATGTAGTCCAGAATGCTTCTTTCATCGGTTTCAGAGAAAACCTTGGTATATAGCTTCAGGCCTTCCAATATGTTGATAAACTTTACCTGAACCTCTTCATAGAACTTGAATTCCCTTTTGTTTACTTTGCTTATTTTGTAGTATTCCACCATACCGGGAGTTGGCAGCTATCTGGGGCGTTCCTTCCTCTGCTGGCCGATCCGGAATATGAGATTCAGCCTCAAGCGGGATGTATGATCCTGGGCTCCATGGTCCGCATTGATCTGTCCCCCGTGGCACATACGGCACGTTTGCCACAAAATCTGGAGTCTGAGACTCGTTGGTGCTGGTAGTGTACTCTTCTAGGGTACTGAAACTCTGTAGATGTAAGACGTTGCAGTCCGGGCATTCTACAAACGCGCCCGT
>NW_018230861.1:423-1440 GCF_001263595.1 Phalaenopsis equestris | reverse complement strand
GTGACTTAAGCTAAATCAAGTTTCATTTAAATAAGTATTATAAAAGAAAACAATTGATCTCATCGGTCAATGCCAAGGGTTGTTGACCTCATCGGCCAATAAGCCATGAAAAAATTACACACACACTTTCCCAGTACACCACACCTATTGGGGGTCCATTTGTTGACCTCATTTTTTGTTGAGGTTTAGTTTTTCCTCTTTGGTAGCCTAGGGTCTAGCCATAGAACTTTTCTTGTTTACAATTCCTAGAAAACTAGACATGGAACCCCCACCACTAGAAATTCCAAACTCTACTCCACTCAACTTGAAGTTCCACATATTGCTCTCAACCTCAAAGTACTTAGTAGGTGGGGTCACTGTGGGGAAACTCAGGATGAGTCACCCTTACGATTGTTGGACCTTAGGGTTGACCCTATGTGTTGGTCTGGAGCTAAGGCACTCACTACACTTATCTGCACCCACAATCACTCACAACTCATAACTCAAATTTCTAGCCTAAGATCCCTTGATCTTTTGGGACACTCATGTAGAAGGTCCCCTAAATCTACTAGCCCTACGGCTATGGTTTGGCTAAGACCACTATGTAGAGGACCCAAAATGGGGTTTCCTTTGGTCCATGGCTTATTGGTGATGATTGGTACCTCTACTCTACCAAAATACCCATCTTGGCCTTTTACCCCTAAAACACCCCCTAATTACCAAAATACCCCTCTTTGACCCAAAATTCCAAAAATTCCAAAAATTCCTAGAAAATTCCAATAAATCGTTAATATTCCTAGTTTCATTTCAAATTTCATTTCTTTCAACTGCCTCATGACCCAATTTGGCCAATTTGACCATCTGTAACCAAAATCTCCAAATTGCCCTTTAAAGACTCAAATTTCCACAAGTCCAACTGAAATGTCCACCAATTTGATCTCAATTGACCCCAATTCTAATACCAAACTCAAATTTGCTTTTGATATGAACAAACTAAACAAAAAAAAAACTCAATTGATCCATGAAATGAGCCCAATT
>NW_018230861.1:0-278 GCF_001263595.1 Phalaenopsis equestris | reverse complement strand
ACATTCCTATACATCAAAATCAACCATCAATTTACCTTGGTGAAGCCTCAAATCCATTTGATTTTGGCCTAAATCCAAAATTCCCAAATTTAGCCCCAAATTGGCTAAGTCCCTAAATTTCACCCAATTGATTGACTTAACCTCCAAATTGGCATCCAATTCATGTTTAAAACTCTTCATGAGGTCCATATTGATCATTTACAGTAATTAATTTGGACTTAGCCCAAGGTCATCCCAAGCTAGACCCAAGTCTAGCTCAACATGACCAAATTGATTAA
>NW_018230860.1:11548-15040 GCF_001263595.1 Phalaenopsis equestris | reverse complement strand
TGCCGCACAGTTCATATCTTTATCTATTTCCATATTTAACCCCTAAACTTTAATATTTACATTCAGAACACTTAAATTTTTCACATCAATTCAAAAATATCATTTTTACTAATTTTTTAAAAATAATCAAATACATACTTTTATGCATAAATATATAGCACCAAAGTGTTTTAAAATGTAAATATCAAATTGTTAGTGTACGATATATAAATTCATAAAAATTATGTGGTCCATTTGTAAATTTTCCTAGCAATTATTGATTCAATATATTATGCGTTAAAGAGGAAAGCTGACTGAATTAGACAGCGAAGGTGTTGCCTTCTTGGACTTCGTCCTGCGCGAGTGATCTTTCCAAAAACGTGCATAAATATAGTAATAATTAATTAATTCATAAGACTAATATTAGCCTTTCTTTGACGGATCCAAATTTGAAATCTTAACATATTAAGTCAAATAATATTCAATTTTAAATCTGAACTTTAATTCTTACATGGATGCCATCTTACCCATGCATTGAAAAGTTGTATTTCACCATTAAAATTTAAAAGTTAAAATGATGATATTTTTTTATGTAATATGAAACTTTTGGATGGTTTAAATGTTAAAAAGCAAAATATATGTGTTAGAGATGTAAATAGATAGAAATTGGGTGGAATGTATGTAAATGACCCCAAAAAGAAAACAAAAATCAACATTTAACGTCTGACTGAAGTTTAACATAACATAACTACTTATAGGAAAGAGTAATGCTGTGCTACATTAATCATACAGATATTTAAATTATATAATTAGGTGAGAGGTCCTGCAATATTAAATATCTGAGCTCCTGTTACGTGTTGCAGAAGAAAGAAAACGATGGGAGTGAATTCCTTGACAGCGGTACCAATCTTTAAAGGAGTCCATAAGGTGTAGGATTCTTTTCTTTTCTATTTATAATTTGTTAAAGATTAGAGTTGGGTGGTGTGTATGGGAATGTCCTTTTCTTTTAATAATGACGATTGCGACTTATGACTTATTTTAAGAGGTTGATCTGCCCCCTTTTGTGCTGTACAATTTAAGGTCAATAAGGCGAGTTAGTTTTTGAAGACTTGAAGCTCCTTGTTGAGCCCTTTCCATCCTCGAAATGCTGAGCATTCTCGGCTGGTAAAGAGAGTTGAGCAGCTCCTCAAAGCTGCTGTAGGAGTCTTCTAGTTCTATTGGATCAGCCACAACAGATCCACTGAGGTAATTAATCTCCTCTAACTTTGAAATGCCTTTTGCTATGGAGATTAGTGGAGTTTCTTCGAGACCAAGGAAGCGTAGATTGTGCAGCCTAGTGATGGATTTACGGAGCATCGTCAAAAAAGTGCACCATAGGAACTCGAGGTTGTTGATGCTTCCTATGGATTCAGGCAACTCTCTAGGTTCTGTATTAATTTCGATGATACAAAAAGCAGAAAGTTACCTAAATCCATAGGAAGCCTCATCAACCGTGGAGGATTATTGCCATGTTTATTTGCTCTGTCCGAAGAAGAAGAGGAGCGTGATGAACACAAAGGAAGGCCTGAGAGTTTGCTATTTAATTTATAATGAAAAAGAGATTTGTATTTCTTAGTGCTTGTTTTCATTGTACAAAGAATGGTGATATTTATACAAGTATTTTAAGATTTAAAATAGGAAAGAAATTAAATTAGGAGCAGAAATTAAGTCTAGACATCAACATATGGAATCGACGTTAATCACATCATATTAGGACAGTTAATGTCATTGATCCATATCAAAAAAATTAATATCATTGATTTATTAACATTATTAACAATCAAAGCACTTGTGGATCCTATTAATAGAACGATGTAATCACCCTTTATTTTCAAATCAAATTAATTTAATCTTATTTTAATTCAATTTTGATTTTTTATATTTATACCTCTTTATTTTAAATTTGAGAAAAAAAGGTATATTCACTTTTTGAAGTTATAATAATTTTGAGTTAATTGAATTACTTTATTTGATTAGATTTTTAAAAAAAATTATTTTAATTTTTGTTAGAAAATCAAGGAGCTTTTAAAAAATTGAAAGAAAATTATGCTCATACATAGATGGATTGATAAGTTATAAAAGTCTAAGACCTTTATATAGAATGATTAGGTGGATGAGTGGCTTTACATTTAGAGACAAAACGTGAAATGAATATATTGGTGATAGGGTTAGTGTAGTTCCAGTGAAGGACAAAATTAGAAAGAGCCGTCTTAGATAGTTAGGTCACACTAAACATCGACAACCTGATGATCCTATAAGGAGACTAGATATTTTAGATTCAACTTATGTTAAGAAATGTTTTACATTCGACTTATGTTAGAAAGGCGGAGATAGACCTAGGAAGAGTTGAGCATATTGTAAAAAAACGATCTTAAATTATTACAATTATATAAAAATATGACACTAAATACAACACAATGGAAAAAAAAAGTGTTCATTAGCCGGCCCTATTTAGTGGGAAAAAGATTTTATTATTATTTTTTTTTGTATTGTTTATATAGAATAGTAGACACAAATTATGAAAACATCTAACATATCAACTAATTCTTATGTAATTACACGTTTAATACCCAAGCTTTGCTTTTTACATTTATAACACCTATATCTTTCATATCAAATCAAATTTTTTTTTCTGAACTTTTAAAAAATTAAAATACACATTTTCTTTAAGGTATCATATGTGTAAAAATTAAAATTCAGATGTTAGTTATATAAATAAATCAAAAGAGTTGTCCCGGAAGCACATGAACAGCCGGCATCTAGATTTCGGCTGAATTTTAGGACAACCTACCCACTTTTAGCTAGGCATTGATGAAGTTCTAACACACACTCAGAAATCTCCAATAAATTCCAATTATCCAACATGAATCTCCACGCACACACACTGAGAAATCTCCAATAAATTCCAATCATCTAACATGAATCTCGAGAGATGATATAAATCTTTAGGTAATTTTTTGAACAAGAAATATTAACACATTTACGAAAATTCATCTAGACTCTGATTTCAGCATACTTACAGTCAAACTGACCAGTTTGATAAGAAAAATTCGATGTTAGCAAAATTAGTCCAATCTGAGTCAAATCAAGCTTAAATCAAGTCATTAAATTACTCTTAAAGTTTTTTTTAATATATTTAGAAGATTAAATGAATGTCGAATCTAGTAAGCCTATAGTTGAATCGACAAGACAAATTCAACGAGCCTAAGATTGCTCAATTCCAACATCATTAAGGCACTCAAGTGTTCATCAAATGTTGTCTGATCGATAAAAACTTACCAGACCGTCCGATCAAAGTAGTTCATATTTCTGCATTAATTACACTCAGAACACTATAAATAGAGTCACAAACATTTCATAGAAGGAGGAGCTTGAAGTCTGAAGAAGAGCTTGAAGTTTTAAGGAGCTGAAGTCAAACATCACTCTAGCCACCGTCGCCCACCGTTGACCACCGCCGACCGCCGCCGACCACCG
>NW_018230860.1:8754-11523 GCF_001263595.1 Phalaenopsis equestris | reverse complement strand
TTAATACCCGCCGACCGCCCTCGACCACTACCGACTGCCATCGCCGACCGTCATTTTCCATCTTTTCTTATATATTAATTTCCCTTATATTTTATTTATTTCACAATTGAAATGACATATTAGGTTCAAGGGTTAGATTCGTGTCCAACCAAACGGGTTAGAAAATTCAACCCAAACTCGAGCAGCTTTCCAACTTCTAACTCAAACCCAACTCGTATAACCCATTTAACATAAGACAACAACTATTCAGGTTAAAATTATGGCCAAATTTCAGGCTGCCTTTGGGCCACGGCGTGTCGGAAGGCACGGATTTCTGTAGTTTGGGGTGGCATTGCAAATGCATCGCGACGCGTTTTACTTAATACGCAGATTGCGGGTTTGAGTCTGCAGCTCGGGTTTCATTTCTTATGTTTTACCCTGTTGCCCCCTAGTGATTCGGTTCTATTTTTCGCATTCATCGTCTGCCCCAGCCTTTCTCGTCGAGCTCTAATTTCCTCTGCCCTAATCTCTCGATCCTGTCGTCTTCTTCCTCCGTTATCCTCTTTTCCTATCTTTTGTTGATGGATCCAGGGCCTATTTTTTGGAAAGGTTATGTTTTTTGGTTTGTTTCCTCGTTTTCTTGTTATATATATAATTGAAAGGATATGAGATTTTCAATTAATATATATTTCTATTATTTTTTCAATAAATATATTTTTTCAATTCCTATGTTTTTATATATCTAACACTTGAACTTCACTTTTTATCAGTTCAAATGATGGTGCTTTTGATGTGATGTGAAAATTTGTGTCATATAACATTGCTCTAGAAGAACCTTTTGTAATAAACACAAATATCATAAACACTTCTATTGCACTAAAATAAAATTTCTTGTACCATTATTGCGAAGACTTCTATAACATATAAAAAGGTTTTTGTACAAGGACAAACTTCGTTTCCTGATCAAATGTATCCCTCTAGCTAGCTTAGCTAGATAACATCCTCAAATTCTCCATATAGGAAAGCTATTTTTTAATCCATTCGTTCGAGTTCTAGATCAAGAGATAAAATAACTCTGATCAAAGTCCTTCCCTTTGCCCCTAATTGAGCCTTACGTATTTCTTCCTCAACAGCCTATATACTCACTTATACATCCATTTGCAGCCCACTATCTATTTATTTTATTTTTTTTAACAAGTTCCTAAGTAGAATTATTCTCCAATCATACATCATCTTTTTTTAGGATTTTTTTTTCATCATTGTTCATTTCTTGAGGGAGGGATGCGAAGGCGGCTTAAATATTAGAAAATTGCACAATGATTGCATCGTTTAGGAAAGAAATGCCCTCTTCAATTTTAAACGAAGTCAACTTGGTCCTCCCCTCATTATTTGGAATTGAAATATGGGTCAGGATTGTTGCAACCAACCATCTCATAAAGCTCTATTTAAATAGGATCTCTTTTAAGGGTGCAAACGAGTCGAGGCGAGTTAGAGTGATACCTAACTTGAACTTTGGATGCTAAATCTTTAAACACATAAGAATTGCATGTGGATGGAAACAGATGTACAATGTAGATGGAAACGGATGCCAAAGCTCCATTATCAAGTTCGTGTCAGTCTACATCAAGTCCAAGTTAAATCTTGTTATGGTATGGCTCATATATCATATCGGGACAGACGCTGGATCGAAGCGGAGCGGAGCGGAGCGGAAGAATCTGTCCAAATTGGGAATTTACGTGGGTTGGGGTGCGGGGGGCAAAGCCCCGCGGTTTGGTACAGGGGTAATGTTGTAATTACATATTGTGCCTAGGTTTACTCCTGGGGTTATAAATAGGCATGTTAGTAATCCTAGAAAGTATCCCTCTATTCTGTAACCCTTTTCTGAAAATTGAAAGGAACTCGCCGCTCTGCTCCCGAGGACGTAGACATCTTTGTCGAACCTCGTTAAATCTCTCTGTTCTTCTGGATTTGTGTCGTTCTAGTTTTTCTTCGCCCTAATTTTCTCAACAAGTGGTATCAGAGACAAGGTTCGAGGGGAAGAAAATTTTCATCGGCGGTGCAGGAAGAAGTTCGGCGGTGAGGTTTTACGAATCAGAGCGAAGGTTCTCGGACTCCGCGATATCTGTCGAAGGAGAGGGAGGGAGTTCGCGGCGGGGCTCTCGATCGCGGCTCGGGGAAGCGGATCGCGTGGAGATTTGCGGGAAGCAGATCACGTGAGGGATCGCGACAGAAGCTGCTGGGGAGTTGTCCGACGCGGGAAGGAGCGAAGGATCGTGGCGTTCTGCGGAAGGAACGAGTTCGCGGACGCAGAAGCACTGTTGTTGTTCGTGGATCGCGGCGCTAGCAGGAAGGTTCGCGGCAAAGAGTTATTCTGCTACGCTTCGAGGGATTGCTGCCAGGTTCAGGTTCGCGAGGTCTGCCAGGTTCGCGAGAAGAAGCTGCGCGATTTCTGCTGGAGACTTGCCAGGAAAGGAATCAGTGCTTAGCTGGTGTTGGAAAGGACATTATTAGCTCCCAAAGGAAAGGAGGCTGCCTTTACTGGATACCGAGAGGAGCAGGAAAAAAGGAAGAGAATCTTTGATTTGTATTAAGAGAATATTCCTTGAATTTACTTCCAACAGGAGCCGGCCAGGAAAGTTTAATTAAAGGAAAACTTCATTTTTTTTAATTAAATTTATTTAAAGAAAATATTTAATTAATGAAACTTAATTAAAAATTTTCTTTCCTGGATATTTGGAAGGGATATTTTCAAATTTTCTTGGAAGAAGAGAATATTTCAATTTTTTTTTT
>NW_018230860.1:6514-7083 GCF_001263595.1 Phalaenopsis equestris | reverse complement strand
ATTGATGATTTCTCCAGGAAAGTTTGGGTGTATTTCTTGAAGCAGAAATCTGAAGTTTTCTCTAAATTCAAGCTGTGGAAAGCTGAGGTGGAGAACCAAACTGGCAGAAAGATCAAGTATTTGAGGTCCGATAATGGCACAAAGTACACAGATTCGCAGTTTCAGAAGTTCTGTGAGGAGCATGGGATTCAGAGACATTTTTCAGTACGAAAGACACCACAGCAGAATGGTGTGGCAGAAAGGATGAACAGGTCATTAACTGAAAGGGCAAAGTGCTTAAGACTGAATGCAGGGCTTTCTAAGAGTTTCTGAGCAGAGGCTGTGAATATGGCATGCTATCTCATCAATAGATCACCTCGAGCATCATTGGGTGGCAAGGTCGCAGAAGAGGCATGAACAGGTAATCCAGTTAAATTTGATCATTTACGGATTTTTGGATGTCCTGCTTATGTGCATGTACCTGGAGATGAAAGATCCAAACTTGATGCAAAATCCAAGAAGTGCATCTTTCTGGGCTACAAGAAAGGTGTAAAAGGATACAAGTTTTGGGATCCGATTGCAAAGAAGAT
>NW_018230860.1:3007-5289 GCF_001263595.1 Phalaenopsis equestris | reverse complement strand
GGGGTATGTTGATTCAGACTATGCAGGTGATTTGGATGGCAGAAGGTCTACAACTGGGTATGTGTTTACTCTTGGTGGAGGGCCTATA
Source organism: Phalaenopsis equestris (assembly GCF_001263595.1). Lineage (NCBI taxonomy): Eukaryota > Viridiplantae > Streptophyta > Magnoliopsida > Asparagales > Orchidaceae > Phalaenopsis > Phalaenopsis equestris. Next base: position 5,201 of record NW_018230860.1, on the reverse strand, counting down.
TGTTGGAAATCAACAATTCAGTCTATTGTGACATTATCTACAACTGAAGCAGAGTATATGATAGTAGCTGAAGCTGCTAAAGAAGCCTTATGGCTTACTGGGCTAGTAAAGGAACTGGGCATTGAGCAAGGTGGAGTTCAGTTGCATTGTGACAGTCAGAGTGCTATTTCTCTGGCTAAGAACCAGGTGTCCCATGCGAGAACCAAGCACATTGATGTCAGGTATCACAAGATCAGAGAGTTGATTGCTTCTGAGGAGATACTGTTGCAGAAGGTTCATACTGATGAGAATGCAGCTGATATGTTGACCAAGCCAGTTACTATCAACAAGTTCTTGCATTGCTTGGACTTGTTGAATGTTTGCAGTTGCTAGAGAAGCATGGTGACCCAACCCACGGTGATGCAGTTGTAACTCCCAGGTATTTTTCTTCTAAGGGGTTGGATATTTGCCAATGTAGAGATTTGTTATGGTATGACTCATATACCATATCGGGACAGATGCTGGATCGAAGCGAGCGGAGCGGAGCGGAGCGGAAGAATCTGTCCAAATTGGGAAGTTACGTGGGTTGGGGTGCGGGGGGCAAAGCCCCGCGGTTTGGTACAGGGGGAATGTTGTAATTACATATTGTGCCTAGGTTTACTCCTGGGGTTATAAATAGGCATGTTAGTAATCCCAGGAGGTATCCCTCTATTCTGTAACCCTTTTCTGAAAATTGAAAGGAACTCGCCGCTCTGCTCCCGAGGACGTAGGCATCTTTGCCGAACCTGGTTAAATCTCTGTGTTCTTCTGGATTTGTGACGTTCTAGTTTTTCTTCGCCCTAATTTTCTCAACAAATCTGTTGTGAAACTTAGGGCGAAACAATCACAGGAATCGACACAAAACCAAAAAAACACAAAGATTTAACGAGGTTCGGCAAAGATACCACCATCATTGGGAGCAGAGCAGCGAATTTTACTATTTCAGAGGGGGAGTTACATACCCATAAGGTTAAACATCTATTTATAGATAAAACCCACAGATAATTACAAACACACCCTCGCTCCCGAGGGTGTGTTTTCAATTGATATATTCCTATTATTGTTATTTTTTTGAAGATTTTACATTTATACCACTCAATTAGTATGTTTTCATATATCAAACACTTAAACTTCACTTTTTTACTTGAAAAGATTTATTTCACATTTTAAAAGTTAAAATGGCGATATTTTTGATGTAATTTGAAAATTTTGATTGTAGAAATGTAAAAATGAAAAGGTTAGATGTAAGATAAGTAAATACTTATATCAATATAAGTGAATATTTAATAGATTAAGGTGATAATAAGCAAAATAATAGGCTACATAAGAATAAACAGCAATTAAATTTATTTAACTAGTTTAATACTTAATTCAAATAAATAGCAATATTCACTTTGATTCAAGTATTAGACAAGCAATGCCGCTCTTTCTCTTAGAACATCCTTAATTAGGAGGTCTACCTACCCTAACCAAAGTCAGAAGATACTCGATATTAGTTAATAGACAAGCAAAGCCCCTCTTTTTCCAAATATAATTAGCACTTCTCAATGTTCCTTATTATAACTATCTCAAGAATATATATGGTCTGACCCAAACCTATCTCAAATTTACTAAAAATTAAAATTTGTAAATTTATTAATTCTTCACCGTCGTCGTCACTAGCTATTAGCATATCATCAACATATAAAACAAATATAAAATTTCTAGTACCATTATTGTAAAGCCTCCTATAACATATATATAGATTTTCTACAAGGTCAAACTTTGTTTCCTGATCAAATCTTGTTGAGGAATTAGGGTAGAGGATTCAATAATCGACACAAATCAAGAAGAAACACAGAGATTTAACAAGGTTCGGCAAAGATGCCTACGTTCTCGGGAACAAAGCGGCGGCTTTTTCTTCAATTCAGAAAAAGCTCCTCTTAGGATCACAATACATCATATATATATATATATATAGCCCTGACGTACAATATTTTATTATAAAATTACATTATTTCTTGTTGGGGAATTAGGGTAAAGAGGATTCAATAATCGACACAAATCAAGAAGAAACGCAGAGATTTAACGATGTTCGGTAAAGATGCTTACGTCCTCGGGAGCAAAACGATGGTTTTTTCTTCAATTCAGAAAAAGTGTACAAGATCCTCTTAGGATTATAATACATCATGTATAG